>NC_090318.1:6997500-7192500 GCF_039906515.1 Pseudorca crassidens
GCCCGTGAGTCATGGCCGCTGAGCCTGCACATCCAGAGCCTGTGCTCCGCAATGGGAGAGGCCACAACAGTGAGAGGCCCGCATAACACACACACACACACACACACACACACACACACACACAAACATATACTTTTCAGTTTCCACCAAATCTAGACTTTAATTCCTAAACTCAACTTTGTTTCTCATTTACTCTTATCTATACTTAACATAATTAGATAGAGCAATAATGCAACTAATAAAAACAATTAAGACCTTTTTACACCTGCATAAAGGTTCATAACTTATCCTGAGATGTTTTTTCTTACTGGTTGTCACGTACAGCCTGCCCAGCAGACCCTTCCAGGTTGGCCAGATTCCAGGGCTTACTCCTATGGGCCCCGCTGTAGCCCCCTGCAGGCCAGCTACAGTATCCCAGGACTCCTTGGCAACTCAGCTTCCCACATCAAACTAATTACATAACTACGTTAGGGGCAACTTTTGTTGCCATTTGTAAATGACTACTACTGGATGAGGCCACATATTTTTCATTAACTTTAGGTCATTTTTGCTCTTCCAGCCATAATTTACTCGTGGCCTACCAACTAACCTTTCACTTTTGCAAGTTTCCATAATGCCATACATCCGTGGGCAATTACTTGATATAATGAGTAAATAAAATCCTGGAAGCTTCGAGGTATTTTAAAAAGAAATATTTTATTATCATTAAGTAGTAGACACACCACCAGCACCACCACCCGCCCTCCACAGAGTTGTAAGCCAATTCCTCTTACGTAAAGTTACAAATTGTATTATGAAGGGATTACTCCTTTTCAAGGGAGGGGAGAAAACGGCAGCATTAGCTGCTGGAATCCAGAAACTGGAAGTAATGCAAATCACCACCAAATGGTCTTCAGCTAAAACAAAGACCAAACATTTCATAATTTAGCTGAGATCCTAATCCAAATTAACTCATAACAATGAATTAATGGCACAGATGGTTGTCACGGTGACCTCATTTTGGCTTTACATAATCTAGATGTCAGATGACACAGGAGAAACATGGTATTAGAATATTGCTAAAATAATGAACAACGTGCATGCCTTAGATTCCCAGCATCTTTGACCTTCTTAAATTTACACTACTTTTTAAATCCATCTAAAAATATTCAAGACAGCACTTAGGCCGCTTCATTTATGCTAATGATTTGATCGCCCTTCCCTTCCCTTAGCAAAGCTAACCACACTAGAAAATACTGAACGGTTTAGACACCTCAACAGATTTCTGATCAAAGCAAGCATGAAATAATTTTCCCCACTTTGCACAGCAAAATCCTTTATACAAGTAAGTCAACAATACGGAGAGGAGACAATGCAATTCAATAGGCATGAAGAACGGCTTACAGAAGACGTATTTGCTAATATTATCATACGAAATTGTTTCTTTTGTTTTCTTAAGTCTCGGCTGGGAGACAGCAGCAACTGAACCAACGTTCTCCCAGCGTAGCCTGGGTCTTCAGTATGCTTTAGGGAATGAAATTACTTTCTAATCATGAAATCCGCTAGACTGTGGAACAGCCTAATAAAAGAATGACCCAGCAGCTTTTGGTCATTGTGCAGTTACCTCACAGGGCCCTGCGCTAACCTGCCTGAGGCACTGCTGAAATTAAAGCAAGTGAGAGGCCCTGGAGTGACAGAACCCAGGAGCCCTGCCTCTTGGCCTCCTGGTTTAGCATCTAATTCTCATTACCTCAGCCTCCCAGGGGTAAGGAGCTCGCCAAGACAGGGGAGGCGGTGCATACTGGGGGTGGGGGGGGTGGGGGGGGCAGGAAGAATCTGGAGTTTGTAGTAGAATTTAAAAACCAGCTTCTTCACTGTAGAATCTTGTGAGCTGTGACTCTCTCAGAAGGTGCTGCTCAGGAATAATCATAACCCAGCTGCAAGCCTTCACCCTGATGGCAGAGAGCTGAAGCATTGATGACCACGTGGGTGGCAACCTAAATACTCTGTCACATGCCCTCCCCTTTCCCACTCAAACCTGCGTTCTCCCTCCTGCTCAACCCCTCGGTCACAGCTTGGGCTCATATTGCGGGAGGAGAGAAAGTGGCCTCAGAATCTGCAGCGGGCGTAGAGCTCACCCTGGAGCCATGGGTCCCAAACTTGAGAACCAATGACAATCAGCAAGCCCCAAAGGAGGGCTCGTCCAGACACCAAGGGTGGCCCCACCTGTTTCAGCAGGTCCCACGCGGGCCCCAAGACTGCACATTACTAACCAGCTTCTCCACACCCACCCTTGCAAAACCACCTAGAGTTTAATTAAATAAGCCGCGGGGAAGATCTGAGATGCCTACTGCAAGCTCGTCCTTCACTGCTGCCTCTGGATTGGCGCTCGCTCACGTTTTGTTGCTGCACGTGTCCTTTAATACCTGTCTGGTTGCTGCACATGTTAGATTTGGACGGGAGGCCGATGGCCCAGGTTAGAATCACAGCTTCCTGGTACTGCGCCCTCTGGAGAAAAGCTCATACCTTCCTTGAGTAAACGGAGAGAACCTGAGTGAGGACATCATTGAGGGCTCAGGGTGATGTGCGACGAGGCAAGCAGAGCACTGCCATGCAAAGCGCCCAAGAAGCATGGTGGCCTTTATCCTCACCGTGACTGCCTGTAATACGACTCACGTCGTGTGGCCGGCTCGAATAAATCAACATCGTGAGACGGCATTCTTTAAAGCTCCCCAGTGCTGCCTCTGCTTGTGTTTCCATGGCTCTGTCCCAACCGGATACATAACTGAGAGCGTCCTCAGCCCAGATGAGATTAAGCGGAAGTAGAGGATATATTATGCTTTTACATTTAAGAAGACGACTTAGTAGGAAATTGGGAAACAATACGGGAATAAATGTAAGAAAAGCTTAAGGAGTAAATGTTACGTCTACAGGAAAAACATGGTTATGTAACGAGATAAATACTGCACCAGGCTTTCCATCTGATTAGGAAGGTTGCCTAGGAAGAAAAGTGATTTTATAACCATTTGATTTTTTTTTAAAGGAGGGAGGGAGAGACACAGGTGGAAAGGGGAGAAGAGAGAGGAGAGTGAAAGGGAAAAGGGGATGAAAAGAAAGGAAGAGAAACAAGGGAAAAGAAATGTCTCCAAGCATCAGCTGGTCTTCATTTAACTGAACAGGCAGCCTGTGGTGGTCTAGCGCAGTGGTGTTTTTGTCTGATGTACCAATGTGACGCTACTCCCACGGTCTACACAGCAGCCTGAAAGCCAAGCGCGGCATGGAGCCATGCAAGGCTCAGCAGCTGCCTCGCCCTGGAAGCTACTGCCCTTCACAGGAGCCCAGAACACCTTTTGTTACCTGAGCCCTTCACGCTGGTCTCTAGGCAACGGGGCCCCCTCCCATCTAGAGCAGGGAGGCAGCTAGCTGCTCCCAGGACCGCTGCTCTGGTTCCGTCCGCTGTCCCTGATTGCTGGGAGCTGTGCTCAAACAACCTCTCTCTGGCATCATCAGTCTGCTCCCCCTGACACACTGATTCCTTGAAGCTGAAGTCTAGTGTTCGGGGGGCCTCAAAATCATTTCTGATTACATACGAACATTAAAGCAAGCAGCAGTGGTAGGAAAAAAAGACTGAAGTACGGGAGAGGTTACCACAGGTTGTGTACGGGGAGCAAATACAAACATGCAAACGTAAATGCACACGCACGTGCACAAACCTGTGTGCACATACACAGGTGCACCACACACACATCTGCACGCATGAATACACGTGCACACACATGAAGGCACGCAAACCTGTGAACACACATGCATGCACACACGTGCCCCTGTAGGCACGTGCACTGTTAAACTAACGAAACAAGGAGGCCATTAGACTGAGGGGGCTCTTACGCGGTGGAAGCCTAGTCAGGAAACCAGAATCAATCCCAAACAGCCAACTAGGCGCGAAGTTACAACGAACCAATCACTTCCTTACTTTGCTTCTGCTTTTTCTCTTTCCAAGTCTACCCCAGCTCCTGTCGGTGGAGCGTTCCTAACCACTTCCGGTTAGGCACTGCCTGATTCAAATCCATTTTTGCTCAAACTCTTAAAATTGTTAACACGCCTTAGTGTATCTTTTAAGCACACACAACCGTACAGAAACACATATATACCCATACACACGCATGATGTCCATATACACCCACACAGGTGAAAGTAGTAAACTCTTTTCAACAACTAAAAAATTACACGAGCGGCAGATGTTAAGGGCCTCTTTCAAGGCAGAGGTCGTTATTTTTCAACTGTGAGCTGAGGCAACAACATTCTCAAGACTGAGGCTTTGAACCTGGGCCACCGGTACTCTCTGCCACCAATCTGCGGTGGCTGTTATGTGTTCTCTCATCCCAGTGACCAAGACCTGGTCTCATGCTCCTATAAGGCCCAGGAAGCTTTCCTTACCCGGTTCCCGAGTCTGAGGGAAGCAGTGGCCACTGCATCTCCCGTGTTAACCTTCCACTGACATGCTGACTGTAATTTAGCATGATACAGCTAAACCCCCCGTATTCCCAGGTTTACTCCTGGAAAACAGGTCCCTTGAGCCGAAGCGAGAAAATCGTGAAGCAAGCGCAACACAGAAAAACGGTAAAACAAAATTAGATCGGCTTACGGGACTTCCCTGGTGGCACAGTGGTTAAGAATCCGCCTGCCAATGCAGGGGACATGGGTTCGAGCCCTGGTCCGGGAAGATGCCACGTGCCGCGGAGCAACTAAGCCCCTGCGCCACAACTACTGAGCCTGAGCTCTAGAGCCCGCGAGCCACAACTACTGAAGCCCGCGCGTGTAGAGCCCATGCCCCGCAACAAGAGAAGCCACTGCAATGAGAAGCCCACGCACCGCAACAAAGAGGAGCCCCAGCTCGCCACAACTTGAGAAAGCCCACGCGCAGCAACGAAGACCCAACGCAGCCCCCCCAAAAATTTTTTTTTCACTTAGATCAGCTTAGAGAGCAGTAGACTGGGGACCTCCTCTCCCCCTCTACCTGCCTGCTCTTTGCACCAGGAACTAGGTCCTCCTGGTAGGTAGGCAGGTGCCCAGGTAGGGCCCAGGTGTGTGTGACAGTGGGAAGGGCGAGAAGAGCTATATACCCTATTCCCTGTCTGCAGACCATACTCAGCCCCACTGGGTGTGAGCAAAGAACAAATTCATCATTAAAGGTTTTCAGGATGCCTGACGCGACCAAGCCCTCACAAGCAAATTGCCTTTCTCTCTCCCTTTACGCCTTCCCTTCTTATGTAAATGTATTCCAAAAAAACATGCCACTTTGTTTTCAATAAAATGACAACGTGAACCTGCCAGCGGTCTTCCGGCTGGCTGGGTGCTTGGCAAACATCTTTAACATCCCTATTAAAATGTGGCCTGGATCTGCAGAGTACAAACAGAAGGCGATTAGCGCGGAGGCAGGGTCCCCCGGGTCGGGGGGGACAGCTAAGCAGGGGCTTCAGATGGGCTTCTGCTTCTGATCTCTATCGGATAATTCTAAGTAATCAGGACAAATCAGCTTGTAAATGAAACCTAATTTTCAGAGTCCGAAGTTGAAAATGGAAATTTTCTTTCTGTTTATTGGTATGAATTTCACCCAATGGGACAGCCATGAGAGTTACAGCCATCAAGTCCTGATGTCTAACATCCATCATTCTAACAAGAGTTTCCAGTCAATTTTAACTGTTTTTGTCCTACATCTTCAAAAGTTAATAAGCTGAACACCTGAGACGTTCGTTAAGGGCTAATATTAAATTGTTACGCTGTCATCCACAGAAAGAAAAAGAAAGCTGATGTATGAAGACACTGCGTTTTCAAAATTGTGTGTGTTAAGTTCCTTCTGAGTGACACACTGTTTCTTTTTCATCTCAGGGCTGAGAGGGAAGATTATATTTCACTTTAGCTTTGCCTGCGGCAGGAACAATTCACTGTGTTTTTAACAACAATGGATAATCACGATGAAAAGATATTTTGTGTTAATTGTAAAAGGTAAAAATTTAGAGTAATACTTGTGTCTTAAATGACCCCATTTTTGTTTTAATCATACTAAATGAATGTGCCGGCCACCTCATTGGGATTGGATTAGGTTAAGTATCAGCTGTGGTTCATCGGGCTCAGGTTCTATTTGCATTGCAACATGCGCTATTTGACCAGTCCCTTATAACCATGTTCGCGTTTAATAATTCAGTTACTTAATGCAATTTAATTGTATATCATAATCACAACAAAAACAGAACAGAATGGAAGCGGCTCCAGTGAACTATCTCATCGAACCCTCACAAGAACCTTCTTCTATCTCCCCGCTTACAAAGAAGCACACAGATGCAGAAAATTAATGACTTGTCCAGGATCCAGGAAGCCAGGCTGGATGCTGACTCATGTGGAAGCCAGGCTGCATGCTGACTCACTCAACATGCCTCCTCCACATATATTACCTGCAAATCCTTCATTGTTTACAGACAAAACATACTATTTCTCATTAATGCATGTATGTTTCCATTTTGGCTCCGGGGCAGGGCTCTCATATTGTATCTTTGCAAGAGTAAAGGAAAAAAACTCACCTTCAAAAGGCAAAGAGTAGGATGAAGGAGACAATACTCAATTCCAGCAGCCTACTGCATCTATCCAGGGTCTCAGATAAACTCAGTGGGGAAATGTTTGGCTCCCGGAGCTGACATTCTCGATTTTTTAAAATTCAATTCCATGTCTTATACCAATTACATTTTTAAATATCATTTTACCTTTTTTCTTTGCATTCTCACACCACTTCTGATTTTTCCAAATTAATAAATACTGCAAAGTACTGAAGTATTAAGGTACTTTTTAAGTATCGATTAAGTACTTTAAAAGTACTTATTCATGTCCCAAACGGAAAATCCTATATGGGCACTTTGGTGGCACAAACTCTATAACTGTCTAGCAAAAAGGCAGGGGACTTTCCAAGAACTTCTGGTGGCCACGGCTGGCCGCTGAACTATTATATATGCTACCTGTTTCTGTGTAACAAATTGCACCACAACGTGGCAGTCTAAAACAATAAGGAACCCTAGTTTCAATGGGTCAGGAATTTGGGAGCAACTTACCTGGGTGGTGCTGGCTCAGGGTCTCGCGTGAGGTTGCAGTCAAGGTGTCAGCCAGGGCCGCAGTCATCTGAAGGCTTGACTGGGACTGGAGGAGGATCCAGTTCCAAGACGGGGTGTAGACAGAGCCGGCAATTTAGTGCTGGCTAGTGGTCAGGAAGCCTCAGTTCTTCATCCCAAAGACCTCTCCATGGGGATGCTTGACTGTCTTCATGATACGACAGCTGGCTTCCCCCAGAGCAGGTGACCCAAGAGAGAGCACGGCAACAAGCGGCAATGCCTTTCATGACCCGCCTGCCAAAGTCACAACCAAAGAGGTCCATGATATCCGTTATCATATAGCACTGGTCAGCCCTCACCGATGTGGACGCAACTGCACAAGGATGTGAGTATCAGGAGGGGAGACTCACTGGGTGCCATGTTGGATGCTGGCTAAGCTACACTGTTTCCCAGAAAACAATGAGAGAAGTTTCAAAACCTACAGACCTGCTGGAACCTTGGCGGGAAAAGAAAGGTCAGGACCAAGCCTCCCTAGGGCTGGAGACTGGTTCACTTTGTACCAGGGCGGCCACCAGTGCACATTTCAACATCCGACGATGCATAGCAATTATAGCGTGCTCCTGAGATAACAAAAATACCAAACATCAGAGGCGATCCAGTCCTGTGAATGGCTGACGCAGCTAGCGAATTGACTGGAGTCTAACAGATGGCAGTACTGTCCTTCCAAATGGTCCACTCGGCTTGGGGCAAGAGTCCAGGCAGCAGCTGGGGAAAAGGGAGTCCCCATCCCCTGAGAAAGGACGCGGCTGCGGATCAGGGTAGGTCTCAAGCTGTCAAGTGAATGACAGGGCTAGTCAGGAACCAAGACCCAGGTCGGAGGCTAACGTTGAGCGCTGAACCCACCACAAGTGCCCACGACCCTTCCGTGAAACACTGGCTATAAGCAAGGAACGCCAGCACACATTCCAGAGCGCATTCCCAGATGGATCTAAGCTTCTCACCTGTTGTGGAAAGCTCTGGATCTAGAGTTTAAAAAAAAAAAAAGAAAAAGAAAAGAGATGGCATCTGCCAGCCTCCATCGCCGGAGAAAACCCCAGCTGGCTCCCAGACGCCTGTCAAACCTGGTGCCGGCCGCTCAGGGCCACGTTGCATGGCAGGCAAACGAGCCCCGCTCCCACCGCGTCCCGGCGGCCCTCACGCCTCCTGAGGCCTCTTCTGCGCTGGGCCCCGCCGTGCGAGTCCGAGAGGCGAGCCTTCTAAGAGCCGAGGCTGTGGGTCTCATGGAGGCGCGACTCCTCGGTTTTCAGCGCTACCTGTTTGGGGGCTCCTCTCTCAGGCGCACACCTCCAAAGGTGGCGTTCCAACCCTTCCCTCCTGGGCGGAGGTGGGGGGGGGGGGCAACTCCGGATTTCAAGTTCCCTCCCGACTGGGTGGGCGGCCGGGCCGGGGGGCACCGGTGTGTCCCAGCCCTTCCCACCTGCCCTCCCCGCCGCGGTGGGTCTTCTGTAGTAGGAGTCGCTCCGCGGGCTTCAGGGTTTGCTCAGAGAGAGGTTTTCCAGTCGGGCCGCCGCCGCCATCTTGAGCCGGAAAGAGGACCGGAACCTGCGGTCGGGTGAGCGGAACCGGCGGCGGCGAAGGACGCCGGGGGCGTGAGGCTGCGGGAGTGAGGCGTCGCGGGCGGACAGGCGAGTGACACGCTGCCATCGACGAGGCGGCTTTCATCGTACGGTAAGAGAGCCTTATTGTTTGCTCGCGTAACAAGAATCTGCAGCCGGGCGGCGGCTGGCGTCGAGTGCCTGGCGGGTGTTTCTGGAACTCTGGGGAACGTGCGCTCATTTTCACCACCTGGCCGCTGTCACTCCAGGCTGTGTCCGCGGCAGAGGGAGCGCGACGGGGTCGCTGCGTGCGGTGTCCGCCCCTTGCGTGGGGAAAGCAGAAACTTGCATTGGAGGAGCGAGTACCACGTATGCCTCGTGGCCCGAAGAGAGGTCGTGAGACCAACTGAGGCTCCGAGAGAGGCTATAGGAACGTAGGAGCTGACACAGGACGCCGGGGCAGGAGAGACGTTAGCATTCACGTTAGGATAGATGGGGTCTTCCTCAGACCCTCTGTGCGTCTCCCTTTTAGGACGCGTGGCTGTCCCAGAATGACACATGGCTGCGGCTTCGCCCAAAGCATACTTAACCGGACAGCAGTTCTTCAGGTTCCTCCGTGAAAAAATGAGAATTTTATGCGGGGGGGAAAGAGATTAATGGTCCCCCATTTGACACGCAGAAAGCAAAATCTTAAGTAAATGGCTCTAAGAAAGCTTTGACCCCTGAGCATCCCGGATGCCGTTTCCTCCGTCATTCTCAGGTAGACAAGGGTGACCGAGTTTACCACCGCAGTGTGCTTTGTTAAAATATTCACCTTCCCAGCTTCCCGTGAAGCTGCAGCGAGCCGTGGGATATCGTTCTAGCTGATGAGTCTGAGTAAGACACTCCTAGAGATTTGGGGGAACGTTTCAGCTTTCAGCTGAAAGCATCTTTCCTCCCTCCTTCCCTCTTTTCTTATTGGAGCCTAGAACATACACATTTGGGGAAACCATCTTGCAAATATGAGGCAGTGAGCATGAGGACTTAAGGGTACAAGCTGCAGACAAGAGAGGGAAGGGAAACAGCCTGGGGTGCGGGTGACAATATGGACTCACTTGAGCTTGGTCACAGGCAGCCAAAGCCCAGCATAATTAATAGGATTGGCCCAGTATTGCCCAGACTTATATGGACACAGAAACTCTTTTTTGCCTTGTAGAATCTGTTAACCACATCCCACAAAATTGTTGTTCTGCCGAGCATATTTTAGGAAAGACTGACCAGTAGCATTAGAAAGGATTTAAATAAGGGCGGGGGGAGGTGTTTCAGCTCCTCTACCGTGACGGTGTGAGAGGCCATGTGCTGCTCCTTGGGACGGGAAGGCGTGGGGGAGCCTGGGAGTCAGGGGTGAGTTTTAATGGAATGTTACCATAATTGAAAATAACTCGGGCTTCGCTGGTGGCGCAGTGGTTGAGAGTCCGCCTGCCGATGCAGGGGACACGGGTTCGTGTCGCGGTACGGGAAGATCCTACATGCCGCGGAGCGGCTGGGCCCGTGAGCCATGGCCGCTGAGCCTGCGCGTCCGGAGCCTGTGCTCCGCAACGGGAGAGGCCACAACAGTGAGAGGCCCGCGTACCGCCAAAAAAAAAAAAAAAAAAAGGAAAATAACTCAAAGAACGAAAATCAGCAATACTGGAAGCATTACGTCACACGTGTATTAGTCACCTTTATCTTCAGAACACAAATATTTTAAATATTAGGTCCCACTCTGAAATTTATAATCTAGTTTTTATTACTGATTTGCATTTCTTGGGCAGGAGTTAAAATTTAAAACATCTTCCGTGAACGAAATATACCTCCCAGCTGCTTGCTACCCCTGGTATCTGCCACGCACGGTAATTCAAAATAAGCACCAGCTCTTGACGATTAATATTTTACAAGTTCTGGTGGTGTGCAAGTCTGGGAGCCAGGGGTGCAGTTGCGGAGAAGCAAATTAGACTGGGGCTGAAGGGCTGCCCTGGAGCTGTGCTGTCCAAGAGGGCAGCCCCGGGCCACATGCAGCTACTGAACCCTCGAAATGTGGCTAGCCTGAATTGAGATGCGCCGTAAGAATATTTCAAAGACTCGGTGTGAGAAGAAGAGTGTAAAATGTGCATTAATAATTTATATACTAATTACATGCTGCAATGATAATATTTCTGACGTATTGGATCGGTTACATGGATTAGTAAAATGAGTTTCATCTGTTTCATATTACTTTTTCCAATGGCACTGCGAGAAGATTTTCAGTTACGAATACGGCTGGCATCTGAGGCTGCCATCATATTTCTATTAGATGTTGTGTTCCAGACACTCTTTTTCCATTACTATATTGTGACCCTTTGGGGGAATGTTGGGGCCTCAGTTTCCCCACCTATAGAATGAGATGACTGGAACGTGTCGCTCCCAGTTTTAGATCTATGAATTTTAAAAGCCGTGTGTTCCTCTTTCCCTTTTTTGTCTCTTAAGTAAGGGAGTCATTTGGATATTTTCCTGGGAAGAACACTGAGCTTAGCGTCAGAAAGCTTGCTTTGAGTTCTGTTTCTTCCACCCCCCGGCCAAGTGGCTGGCCACTAATTTTTTAGTATCAGTTTCACGTGGGAGGAACCCATATTTGAAATGGTTTAAAGAAAGCCCTACCTAAATGTGAAGCCGGCTCTCAGTAGATACGTGGTTGTCTTGAAAGTGAGAGTGTTTATTTACGGACACAGAAAACAACATATAGGAAAAAGTATTTTACATAATGGAGGAACACCTTCCCAGCAGCTTGCAGCCGCCAGCCTAAAGTACAGAAGTACATAAAATGCCTTCCACAGGGGCCCCATGTTAGTTAGTTTCAGTCATTCTGCTTGAAGGCCCAGCGATTAGCACTTAGGTTCCCAGCAGGAGGGGAATCTCAGTGAGAAGACAAATATATGCCAGGTGCTGTTCACAAACTGGAAATACAGTTTCAAATGAAAAAAGTCAGGTCTGGCTTCTTCCCCTAATGGTGCTTATTTTTCTGCAACCCCAGAAGGTCCAGCACTGCACAGATCTGTGCAATAGCAATTAGGAACAAAAGCAGCTCGCACAGTAGACATGCAGGTGTTGATGTTTCTGTACATGACAGAAAGTTCGTCTCTGTTAAAGTTGTAACCTTTGAGAGATTACGTGTAAAATGTCTAAGAATTCTGCAATGAGTTTGTCTCCTGTGATACAAGTAAGTGACCAGTCGGGGTTGGTCAAGTATAGGATGAATAATAAGACAAAACAGGTCAGAAGACAACAGATACCCAGGGTGATGCCAGAAGCCGAATGAGAGGAAAGTCTACGTATCTGAAGCTGAGGAGCACACGTGGGGCAGGGGACCGCTTCCCGAACTTCCACCTTAGAGTAGTGGGTTTTCAGACCTTGGGCTGCGGTGTGCCCAGGGCCCGAACTTAAAGGTTCAGCTCAGGCCACCAGGTCACACCAGAAGCCACTCTCTAGGTTTGACTGGGCATCCTTCCTCAAATTCTTTATACACCTCTAGTTTAGCTGTTATTAAACTATATGCCATTCATACAGTGTCACAATGCATGTCACTCAAGGAATCACTATCCTGTGTTTATAAAGAATCAAAATAAAATACTATACTCAGATATTTTACAGAATTCTAGCTCGTGGAGTAGATGTCATCAGACATGTGCAGTGACCTGGTCACTTGGGAGTAGACTGGTGCCCAGGCAGGCCCTTTCCCTGTTTCATTATTCATTTATTCACTCTGTATGTAATGTGTACCTGCGTTATGGGTTGAATTGTGTCCCTAAAGTTCATATGTTGAAATCCGAACCCCCAGGACCTCAGAATGTGACCTTATTTGGAAATAGGTCTATTTCAGAAGTAATTAGTTAAGCTAGGATGAGGCCATACTGTAGTGGGGGGCAGGGGAGGGGACTAATTCAGTATGAGTGATGTCCTTTTAAAAAGGGGAGTTTGGAGACACACGTAGAGAGAACTCTGCGAAGGCTGGAGTTCTGCTGCCGCAAGCCAGAGAACTACCAGGTGCTAGGAGAGAGGCCTGGAACGGGCCCTTCCCAAGTACCTGCAGAGGGAGCCTGGCCCTGCCAGCACCTTGATCTCAGACTTTCAGTCTCCAGAACTGCAACACCATACACTTCTGTTGTTTAAGCCCCCCGGTCAGTGATACTCTGTGCAGTGGCCCTAGCAAGGTAAAACAGCCTGCTAACTGCCAACTCTTACTGTGATTGCCCAACAAGACCCATTAGGTCTTGCCCTCAGAGTTTAGCTACTGGAGGGCTGAGATAGAAGTGAATAAGATGATTTCAGACGGTGATCAGGGACAGCCCTTGTACACAGTGCGTCGTGGATTCTTCTTTATATTTCTGATCACAAAACAGTGAGCATGTACAGACTTAAATCAAACTTGAATAGGTACGGTGCCACGATGCACCATTTGGCCATTTGGCATT
Organism: Pseudorca crassidens; assembly: GCF_039906515.1. Classification (NCBI taxonomy): domain Eukaryota; kingdom Metazoa; phylum Chordata; class Mammalia; order Artiodactyla; family Delphinidae; genus Pseudorca; species Pseudorca crassidens. Next base: position 7,010,638 of record NC_090318.1, read on the forward strand.
CAGAGTATCCCATTCTAGAACCTCATACTTACAATTCAGTCTTCCATTTTTCTTCCTCAGTGCCCATTGTCACTATTCACTATGATGCCTTTTAATCAGCATTTCTTCTCCTGTATTCCTTCTGTGTAATATAAATTTATATCTTTACAGGACAAGTCTGTAAAACCTCACCTAACATACGGTCAAGTTACCTAGGCAGGTTTAGAAAAATAATTCTTTTCATTGTATATCACGGGGCATTTTTTTAAACATTAACAGAGGGTTAGAAAATCATATGAGTGAGAGATAAAAGTAGAAAGTTGCGATGATTTAAGGGCCACTGTGCTGGCAGCTTCCATGGGAGTGTACTCAGGAGTGTGTCCTATGGGTTAATGAGTGGATCAAGGAATATTGTCGTGAAGGTAGAGAAGCAAGCTGCCTAGGTGGAGGTGCTCGTGGAGCTTTTCATGGGTTAATCTGAACACGTAAATGTAAATGTGTAACAAAATGTCCTACTGAAAAAAATTAATAAGGCCGTTTGACAGTACACATTTTACCATTGCCTCAATAACTCTTTACCAGAAAAATAAAGTTTTATGTGTGTATATTGATAAATAAGTAGCAGATGATGGATGGATGGATGGATGGATAGATAGACAGATAGATAGATAGCTGTCTGTAGATAACTGTATCCCGGAAATAAGATGGTTACCTAGTTTCTCAAGCTGTCCTCCTCAAGTCCTGAAGTGCCCCGCCTCCCTAGTGGGACCTTTGCCATTTTATCAGGACAAGTCTTCATTGTGCAGAGCGATGCCAGCTCTGCAGGTGTTTGGCGTCCGTGGACTCCGTCCAGTGCACCTACCGAACCTCAGTCATGGGGATGAGGAAAGCCCTCCCTGCACACTTCTGAGTGCCCGTCTTGATCAGAGGTTGCCACCAGGCCAAACTAAATCCCACCAACAGGTTTTCCAACCTGCCCAGTGCTTCCCCACTCTTGTGTTTCAGGGAAATCTGGATTAGGTGGCAACACGTAAAAATTCATTGTTTTCCCATCAACCATCCAAGTGCCTGGCCCTCGACAAACTGAGTATCTGGTAGCAACTGGGCCCATATTTCCATGTGGCCACTGTGTGCGGGCTGCCAGCTCTCCTCCACTAAGGCTGGCTTACCTCCCTCTTTAAGGCACCTGTATGGCCCCAAAGGCATCTGGCTTACAACCTGATTCCCAGATTCTCTCTTTATCTGCTCCCCCGCCTTCCCGGAAAGCATCATTTTATTTTTACTAAAGTATAGTTGATTTACAGTATTGTGTTAGTTTCAGGTGTACAGCCTAGTGATTCAGTATTTTGCAGATTATACTCCATTATAGATTATTACAAGATAATGGGTATAATTCCCCATACGCCTAATTTGTTCCTCTCCCCTTCCCTCTCCCCACTGGTCACCACAAGTTTGTCTTCTATATTTGTGAGTCTGTTTCTGTTTTGCATATACATTCATTGGTGTATTTTTTAGATTCCACATGTAAGTGATATCATACGGTAATTGTCGTTTACGGTATTTGTCGTTCTCTGACTTATTTCACTAAGCATAATATTCTCTAGGTCCATCCACGTTGTTGCACATGGCAGCATTTCATTCTTTTTATGGCTGAGTGATATTCCATTGTATGCATACGCCACATCTTCTGAATCCAGTCATCTGTTGATGAGCACTTGGGTTGTTCCATGTCTTGGCTACTGTAAATAATGCTGCAGTGAACATTGTGGTGCATGCATCTTTCCAAATTAGTTTTCATCTTTTCCACATATACAGCCAGAAGTGGGCTTGCTGGATCATATGATAACACTATTTTTAGCTTTTTGAGCAATTTGCATACTGTTTTCCATAATGGCTGCACCAATTGATATTCCTACCAACAGTGTACAAGGGTTCCCCTTTCTCCACACCCTCTCCAGCATTTATTATTTGTAGACTTTTTTTCCTTATATCTTTATTGGAGTGTAATTACTTTACAACGGTGTGTTAGTTTCTGCTTTATAACAAAGTGAATCAGTTATACATATACATATGTTCCCATATCTCCTCCCTCTTGCGTCTCCCCCGCTCCCACCCTCCCTATCCCACCCCTCTAGGTGGTCACAAAGCACCGAGCTGATCTCCCTGTGCTATGTGGCTGCTTCCCACTAGCTATCTATTTTACATTTGGTAGTGTATCTATGTCCATGCCACTCTCTCACTTCGTCCCAGCTTACCCTTCCCCCTCCCCATAACCTCAAGTCCATTCTCTAGTAGGTCTGTGTCTTTATTCCCATCTTGCCCCTAGGTTCATCGTGACATTTTTTTTTCTTAGATTCCATATATATGTGTTAGCATACCGTATTTGTCTTTCTCTTTCTGACTTACTTCACTCTGTATGACAGACTCTAGGGCCATCCACCTCACTACAAATAACTCAATTTCGTTTCTTTTTATGGCTGAGTAATATTCCATTGTATATATGTGCCACATCTTCTTTATCCATTCATCCGATGATGGACACTTAAGTTGTTTCTGTCTCCTGGCTATTGTAAATAGAGCTGCAATGAACATTTTGGTACATGACTCTTGTTGAATTATGGTTTTCTCAGGGTATATGCCCAGTAGTGGGATTGCTGGGTCATATGGTAGTTCTATTTGTAGTTTTTTAAGGAACCTCCATACTGTTCTGCATAGTGGCTGGAGCAATTCACATTCCCACCAGCAGTGCAAGAGTGTTCCCTTTTCTCCACACCCTCGCCAGCATTTATACTTTCTAGATTTTTTGATGATGGCCATTCTGACTGGTGTGAGATGATATCTCATTGTAGTTTTGATTTGCATTTCTCTAATGATTAATCATGTTGAGCATTCTTTTTTTTTTTTTTTTTTTTCCGGTATGCGTGCCTCTCACTGTTGTAGCCTCTCCCGTTGTGGAGCACAGGCTCTGGATGCGCAGGCTCAGCGGCCATGGCTCACGGGCCCAGCTGCTCCGCGACATGTGGAATCTTCCCGGACCGAGGCACAAACCCATGTCCCCTGCATCGGCAGGCGGACCCTTAACCACTGCGCCACCAGGGAAGCCCGTTGTTGACCGTTCTTTCATGTGTTTGTTGGCAATCTGTATATCTTCTTTGGAGAAATGTCTATTTAGGTCTTCTGCCCATTTTTGGATTGGGTTGTTTGTTTTTTTATTATTGAGCTGCATGAGCTGCTTGTAAATTTTGGAGATTAATCCTTTGTCAGTTGCTTAATTTGCAAATATTTTCTCCCATTCTGAGGGTTGTCTTTTGGTCTTGTTTATGGTTTCCTTTGCTGTGCAAAAGCTTTGAAGTTTCATTAAGTCCCATTTGTTTATTTTTGGTTTTATTTCCATTTCTCTAGGAGGTGGGTCAAAAAGGATCTTGCTGTGATTTATGTCATAGAGTGTTCTGCCTATGTTTTCCTCTAAGAGTTTGATAGTGTCTGGCCTTACATTTAGGTCTTTAATCCATTTTGAGCTTATTTTTGTGTATGGTGTTAGGGAGTGTTCTAATCTCATACTTTTACATGTACCTGTCCAGTTTTCCCAGCACTACTTATTGAAGAGGCTGTCCTTTCTTCACTGTACATTCCTGCCTTCTTTATCAAAGATAAGGTGACCATATGTGTGTGCATTTATCTCTGGGCTTTCTATCCTGTTCCATTGATCTATCTTTCTGTTTTTGTGTCAGTACCATACTTCTTGATTACTGTAGCTTTGTAGTATAGTCTGAAGTCAGAAAGCCTGATTCCTCCAGCTCCATTTTTCGTTCTCAAGATTGCTTTGGCTATTCGGGGTCTTCTGTGTTTCCATACAATTTGTGAAATTTTTTGTTCTAGTTCTGTGAAAAATGCCAGTGGTAGTTTGATAGGGATTGCATTGAATCTGTAGATTGCTTTGGGTAGTAGAGTCATTTTCACAATGTTGATTCTTCCAATCCAAGAACATGGTATATCTCTCCATCTACTTGTATCATCTTTAATTTCTTTCATCAGTGTCTTATAATTTTCTGCATACAGGTCTTTTGTCTCCTTAGGTAGCTTTATTCCTAGAGATTTTATTCTTTTTGTTGCAACAGTAAATGGGAGTGTTTTCTTGATTTCACTTTCAGGTTTTTCATCATTAGTGTATAGGGATGCCAGAGATTTCTGTGCATTAATTTTGTATCCTGCTACTTTACCAAATTCATTGATTAGCCCTAGTAGTTTTCTGGTAGCATCTTTAGGGTTCTCTATGTATAGTATCATGTCATCTGCAAACAGTGACAGCTTTACTTCTTCTTTTCTGATTTGGATTCCTTTTACTTCCTATTCTTCTCTGATTTCTGTGGCTAAAACTTCCAAAACTATGTTGAATAAGAGTGGTGAGAGTGGGCAACCTTGTCTTCTTCCTGATCTTAGTGGAAATGCTTTCAGTTTTTCACCATTGAGGATGATGTTGGCTGTGGGTTTGTCATATATGGCCTTTATTATGTTGAGGAACGTTCCCTCTATGCCTACTTTCTGCAGGGTTTTTATCATAAATGGGTGTTGAATTTTGTCAAAAGCTTTCTCTGCATCTATTGAGATGATCATATGGTTTTGAGATGATCATATGGTTTTTCTCCTTCAATTTGTTAATATGGTGTATCACATTGACTGATTTGCGTATATTGAAGAATCCTTGCATTCCTGGAATAAACCCCACTTGATCATGGTGTATGATCCTTTTAATGTGCTGTTGGATTCTGTTTGCTAGTATTTTGTTGAGGATTTTTGCATCTATGTTCATCAGTGATATTGGCCTGTAGTTTTCTTTCTTTGTGAAATCCTTGTCTGGTTTCGGTATCAGGGTGATGGTGGCCTCGTAGAATGAGTTGGGGAGTGTTCCTCCCTCTGCTATAGTTTGGAAGAGTTTGAGAAGGATAGGTGTTAGCTCTTCTCTAAATGTTTGATAGAATTTGCCTGTGAAGCCATCTGGTCCTGGGCTTTTGTTTGTTGGAAGATTTTTTTTTTTTTTTTTTTTTTTTTTTGCTGGAAGATTTTTAATCACAGTTTCAATTTCACTGCTTGTGATTGGTCTGTTCATATTTTCTATTTCTTCCTGATTCAGTCTTGGCAGGTTGTACATTTCTAAGAATTTGTCCATTTCTTCCAGGTTGTCCATTTTATTGGCATAGAGTTGCTTGTAGTAATCTCTCATTATCTTTTTTTATTTCTGCAGTGTCAGTTGTTATTTCTCCTTTTTCATTTCTAATTCTATTGATTTGAGTATTCTCCCTTTTTTTCTTGATGAGTCTGGCTAATGGTTTATCAATTTTGTTTATCTTCTCAAAGAACCAGCTTTTAATTTTATTGATCTTTGCTATCGTTTCCTTCATTTCTTTTTCATTATTTCTGATCTGATCTTTATGATTTCTTTCCTTCTGCTAACTTTGGGATTTTTTTGTTCTTCTTCTTTCTAATTGCTTAAGGTGCAAGATAAGGTTGTTTATTCGAGATGTTTCCTGTTTCTTAAGGTAGGATTGTATTGCTATAAACTTCCCTCTTAGAACTGCTTTTGCTGCATCCCATAGGTTTTGGGTCATCGTGTCTCCATTGTCATTTGTTTCTAGGTATTTTTTGATTTCCTCTTTGATTTCTTCAGTGATCACTTCGTTATTAAGTAGTGTATTGTTTAGCCTCCATGTGTTTGTATTTTTTACAGATCTTTTCCTCTAATTGATACCTAGTCTCATAGCGTTGTGGTTGGAAAAGCTCCTTGATACAGTTTCAATTTTCTTAAATTTACCAAGGCTTGATTTGTGACCCAAGATATGATCTATCCTGGAGTATGTTCCATGAGCACTTGAGCAAAATGTGTATTCGGTTGTTTTTGGATGGAATGTCCTATAAATATCAATTAAGTCCATCTTGTTTAATGTATCATTTAAAGCTTGTGTTTCCTTATTTATTTTCATTTTGGATGTTCTTTCCATTGGTGAAAGTGGGGTGTTAAAGTCCCCTACTATGAATGTGTTACTGTCGATTTCCCCTTTTATGGCTGTTAGTATTTCCCTTATGTGTTGAGGTGCTTCTGTGTTGGGTGCATAAATATTTACAATTGTTATATCTTCTTCTTGGATCGACCCCTTGATCATTATGTAGTGTCCTTCTTTGTCTCTTCTAATAGTCTTTATTTTAAAGTCTATTTTGTCTTATATGAGAATCGCTACTCCAGCTTTCTTTTGGTTTCCATTTGCATGGAATATCTTTTTCCATCCCCTTACTTTCAGTCTGTATGTGTCTCTAGGTCTGAAGTGGGTCTCTTGTAGACAGCATATATATGGGTCTTGTGTTTGTATCCATTCAGCTAGTCTGTGTCTTTTGGTGGGAGCATTTAATCCATTTACATTTAAGGTAATTATCGATATGTATGTTCCTATTCCCATTTTCTAAATTGTTTTGGGTTTGTTATTGTAGGTCTTTTCCTTCTCTTGTGTTTCTTGCCTGGAGAAGTTCCTTTAGCATTTGTTGTAAAGCTGGTTTGGTGTTGCTGAACTCTCTCAGTTTTTTCTTATCTGTAAAGGTTTTAATTTCTCCATCAAATCTGAATGAGATCCTTGCTGGGTAGAGTAATCTTGGTTGTAAGTTTTTCTCCTTCAGCACTTTAAATATGTCCTGCCAGTCCCTTCTGGCTTACAGAGTTTCTGCTGAAAGATCAGCTGTTAACCTTATGAGGATTCCCTTGTGTGTTATTTGTTGTTTTCCCCTTGCTGCTTTTAATATGTTTTCTTTGTATTTAATTTTTGACAGTTTGATTAATATGTGTCTTGGCGTGTTTCTCCTTGGATTTATCCTGTATGGGACTCTCTGTGCTTCCTGGACTTGATTAACTATTTCCTTTCCCATATTAGGGAAGTTTTCAACTATAATCTCTTCAAAAGTTTTTCAGTCCCTTTCTTTCTCTCTTCTTCTTCTGGAACCCCTATAATTCGAATGTTGGTGTGTTTAATGTCGTCCCAGAGGTCTCTGAGACTGTCCTCAATTCTTTTCATTCTTTTTTCTTTATTCTTCTCTGCATTGGTTATTTCCACTATTTTATCTTCCAGGTCACTTATCCGTTCTTCTGCCTCAGTTATTCTGCTATTGATCCCTTCTAGAGTATTTTTAATTTCATTTATTGTGTTGTTCATCGTTGCTTGTTTCATCTTTAGTTCTTCTATGTCCTTGGTAAATGTTTCTTGCATTTTCTCTATTCTATTTCCAAGATTTTGGATCATGTTTACTATCATTATTCTGAATTCTTTTTCAGGTAGACTGCCTATTTCCTCTTCATTTGTTAGGTCTGGTGGGTTTTTATCTTGCTCCTTCATCTGCTGTGTGTTTTTCTGTCTTTTCATTTTGCTTATCTTACTGTGTTTGGAATCTCCTTTTTCCAGGCTGCAGGTTCGTAGTTCCCGATGTTTTTGGTGTCTGTCCCCAGTGGCTAAAGTTGGTTCAGTGGGTTGTGTATGCTTCCTTGTGTAGGGGACTAGTGCCTGTGTTCTGGTGGATGAGGCTGGATCTTGTCTTTCTGGTGGGCAGGTCCACGTCTGGTGGTTTGTTTTGGGGTGTCTGTGGACTTATTATGATTTTAGGCAGCCTCTCTGCTAATGGGTGGGGTTGTGTTCCTGTTTTGCTAGTTGTTTGGCATAGGTTGTCCAGCACTGTGGCTTGCTGGTCGTTGAGTGAAGCTGGGTGCTGGTGTTGAGATGCAGATCTCTGGGAGATTTTTGCCATTTGATATTATGATGAGCTGGGAGGTCTCTTGTGAACCAGTGTCCTGCAGTTTGCTCTCCCACCTCAGAGGAACAGCACTGACTCCTGGCTGCAGCACCAAGAGCCTTTCATCCACATGGCTCAGAATAAAAGGGAGAAAAAGTAGAAAGAAAGAAAGAGAGAGAGAGAGAGGGAGGGAGGGAGAGAGAGAGAAAGGAAGAAAGAAAGAATAAAATAAAGTAAGATAAAATAAAATAAAGGTATTAAAATAAAAAATAATTATTAAGAAAAAAAATTTTTAAGTTAAAAAAAAAAAAGGACAGATAGAACCCTAGGACAAATGGTGGAAGCAAAGCTATACAGACAAAATCTCACACAGAAGCATACACATACACACTTGCAAAAAGAGGAAAAGGGGAAAAAATCATAAATCTTGCTCTCAAAGTCCGCCTCCTCAATTTGGGATGACTCGTTGTCTATTCAGGTATTCCACAGATGCAGGTACATCAAGTTGATTGTGGAGCTTTAATCCGCTGCTCCTGAGGCTGCTGGGAGAGATTTCCCTTTCTCTTCTTTGTTCTCACAGCTCCCAGGGGCTCAGCTTTGGATTTGGCCCCGCCTCTGCGTGTAGGTCGCCGGAGGGCGTCTGTTCTTCACTCAGACAGGACGGGGTTAAAGGAGCCGCTGATTCGGGGGCTCTGGCTCACTCAGGCCGAGGGGAGAGAGGGGCACGGAGTGTGGGGCGGGCCTGCGGCGGCAGAGGCCAGCGTGACGTTTCACCAGCCTGAGGTGCGCCGTGCGTTCTCCCGGGGGAGTTGTCCCTGGATCCCGGGACCCTGGCAGTGGCGGGCTGCACAGGCTCCCCGGAAGAGGGTGTGGATAGTGACCTGTGCTCGCACACAGGCTTCTTGGCGGCGGCAGCAGCAGCCTTAGCGTCTCATGCCCGTCTCTGGGGTCCGTGCTTTTAGTCATGGCTCGCACCCGTCTCTGGAGCTCCTTTAAGCAGCGCTCTTAATCTCCTCTGCTCGCACACCAGGAAACAAAGAGGGAAGAAAAAATTTTCTTGCCTCTTCTTCGGCTGGTCCAGACTTTTCCCCAGACTCCCTCCCGGCTAGCCATGGCGCACCAACCCCCTGCAGGCTGTGTTCACGCCGCCAACCCCAGTCCTCTCCCTGCGCTCCGACCGAAGCCCGAGCCTCAGCTCCCAGCCCCGCCCGCCCCGGCAGGGGAGCAGACAAGCCTCTCGGGCTGGTGAGTGCTGGTCGGCACCGATCCTCTGTGCGGGAATCTCCCCGCTTTTCCCCCTGCACCCCTGTGGCTGCGCTCTCCTCCACGGCTCCGTAGCTCCCCCCCTCCGCCACCTGCAGTCGCCGCCCGCGAAAGGGCTTCCTAGCGTGTGGAAACCTTTCTTCCTTCACGGCTCCCTCCCACTGGTGCAGGTACCATCCCTATCATTTTGTCTCTGTTTATTCTTTTTCTCTTTTGCCCTACCTAGGTACGTGGGGGGTTTCTTGCCTTTTGGGAGATCTGAGGTCTTCTGCCAGCATTCAGTAGGTGTTCTGTAGGAGTTGTTCCACGTGTAGATGTATTTCTGATGTATCTGTGGGGAGGAAGGTGATTTCCGCGTCTTACTCTTTCGCCGTCTTCCTCCGACTTCCTATTTGTAGACTTGTGGACAATAACCATTTGACAGGTGTGAGGTGATACCTCATTGTGGTTTTGATTTGCATTTCTCTAATAATTAGCCATGTTGAGCACCAGATTCTGCCTTTAGAGCTGCAGTTCACCAAGGATGCCTGGGTCCCCAGATATTCCATGGACTGCTCTGGGATGAAGCCTGAGCAGTGGGACTTTTAAAGCGCCCCGGGTGATTGTAAAGTGCATCCAAGGCTGAGAGCCCTGCCCTGAAGCCTTGTTACTCAGAGTCTGCTCCGTGGATCTGGTTTCTCAGAGCATCAACAGCACCCAGGGGCCTGTTTGGAAATGCAGAGCCGCAGGTCCCGCCCCATATCAGAACTTACTTCGTAAATCTGTCAGCACGTTTAAACACCACTGACTAAGCCCTTTCTCCTCTCTTTGGTATAGTGGTTATTCCAGGGCTTCAAATATCACCTCTACACAGAGGACTCCCAGATTACTCTTCCCTGATATTTTATAACACTGTGTCTGTACTAGGATGATGGAAAACTGCTGGGGCTTCCCGCTCGTTCTGACTTTGAGAGCTGTGCTTGGAATTTGGAGTCTGCAAGTTTTCTCTGACTCCCGGACTCACTGGAAATGTGACTTGCAGGTCGCTGCAGTTTTTCTTGTAGATTTGCATGTTTTTTAGGAGGAGACAGTTCAGAAATAAGCTGCCACCGTGTGCCTATCAGAGGCAGAAATCACTTTCTTAGACTTAATTTAAAAATTATGTATGATTGGGCTTCCCTGGTGGTGCAGTGGTTGGGAGTCCGCCTGCCGATGCAGGGAACACGGGTTCGTGCCCCGGTCCGGGAAGATTCCACATGCCGCAGAGCGGCTGCGCCCGTGAGCCATGGCCACTGAGCCTGCGCGTCCGGAGCCTGTGCTCCGCAATGGGAGAGGCCACAGCAGTGAGAGGCCCGCGTACTGGGGAAAAAAAAAAATTATGTATGATTTATTCCTTCTGTTTTTTTGTTTTTATTTCTCTTTATGGAACTCCTATTATTTAGCTGTTGGACCCCTGGAGTGGTTCTCTGATTTTATCCTTTCTCTCCTTGTCTTTTGGCTCTACTTTCTGGTACATTTCCTCAATCTCACTCTTAGTTGTTAGCTCTTTCTGCGCTTACCCATCTCCCCTTGGCACATACATTTTCATGTCTGCCAGGCTGTCTTCCAGTTGCTGACACCTACAGCTCTTGGCTTGGGGACTTTCTGTGGCCACAGACTCCACTGTGCTCTTGTGAGCAGCAAACCAAAAATGCCAAGAATTACTCTGCCTTGGGAGCAGCCTTCAGCGAATGGCTGATTGGCTTTTGTCACTCAGCATATTTCCCTGGAGATACATCCAAGTTGTTGCATGGGTCCATGGCCTATTCCTTTTCATTGCCTAGTAGTGTTTCATAGTACGGTTGTACCACAGTTGGTTTAACCATTCACCTGTTGAGGACGCTGGGAGCTGTTTCAAGTTTGGGGCAGTTACAGATAAAGCAGCTACAAACATTCATAAATGGATCTTTGTGTGAACATAAATTGCATTTCTCTGGGACCAAAGCCCAAGAGGGCAGTTGCTCGATTATACAGTATTTGCATGTGTCACGGTGCCAGGTTTTTGACATATCATCAGTGCTGACCTAGAGGGGTTTGGACTTTACTTGACAGCAATGGAAAGTGTTCACAAACTTTTGGGCAGATAGGATGCAATCACAGTATTGCTGTATGAAAAGTAATAATCTCATGCAGTGTGGAGACTAAACTGGTCATGACGAGTCTGCGCCACTACTATAAATATAAGTAAAAGGATGAAGAGCATGAACCAGAAGAGAGTCACCGGGAGTGGACAAGAGAAACAGATCCAAGGGGCAAAGTTCTTTGGAATCTTACAGAGTTAATTCCACAGCTGGAAAAGGATACCCTTTTAAAATATGACCCATGGACTTTAACTCCCAAGAGGATGTTTGAGGAGAAATAACAGCAAAGCAAAGCAGAAAGGAAACTAGTTGTGCTTAAATTTATTTTCAATTAATGTGTCCATATAACATTAAAGACATTTCCTATAAGCAAAACTCTGGTTTAAGTAACAGCTGAGGGGAAAATCTCCACCTCATTTTTTTCCTGCCTGCAGCCTCTGTGTACTGCTTTTAATAAAATAAAACATGATGTGCTTCTGTGGGTAAATTATGATTTTCCCCTAATATATTCTAATTCAGACTATTTTCAGAGAGCTTGATCTGAAAATTGCTCCCATATCTATAAAAAGCATATGTATTTTGAGAACTAAAAGATGAGAAACAAGAAGGAAAAAGATACTTAAAAAAAAGAAATGCTTCAGCCTGTCTAGTTACAACTTGAGCCAAGAATTTGATGTCCTGAGAAAATAATTCTCTCCAACAGTTTTAGAAAAGGAAGAACCCAGATAAAAATAAGCCTCTAGCAAATGGAGCCTGAAGAAGAATCCATTCCCAAAAAAATCTAATTAAAAATATGTATTATCTCACTTGCTCGTGTTATTTTTGGTACCTTAAAGACAAATTACTATTAAAACTTTTCAAAGAATTGTACCATGTTTCTCATAGCTCCCTATCTTTTTGTGGTTTCTTATTACAGAGGTAAAATTGAGGGTGAGGGTTGGCGGTTTGCTTTGTCTTGTTTCCGGTAAAGTTGTTTTTCGTGACAAATTCTTAGAGGTAGAGAGCAAACCCACCATTCCATTTTTCAAATGCAGCTGGTGAGGCCAGTTTCAATACAGAAGAAAAACCAAGCCAAACAGGCAATGAAACAGAAAACCTGCAGAGGTACATTTGCACTCAATATTGATGAGCTGGAGAGTTAGCGCCACTGTTGAAATTTGGTCATACACAACCACCACGAGCAGCCCCAGCCAAAGAGACTGTGGACTCCTGAAGCTGCGTATCGCTTTCTCCATATTAACCTTTTTCTGCAGCTGCCTCTTTCTCCAGCCTGTACCTGTGTTCTACTGCACAGGGAACATAGGGTTCCTGTTCCAAGGCTGTCTTTAATGAGGCATTAGGCGGCCGTGCTTCATGTCGTGGAGCCACCCCCAAAACTCTTGAAGCTGCTTCTCATGAGGATATATCAGGTGCATCTCAGATGCTCTGCAGCAGGCAGTTGGGGTTTTTCTACCATGTTTGCAGACATCAACATGCTCCTTCCCAGGCTTCCAGTGGTGGAGAGGTTTTATGGAATGAGGCGAACATCAAGAGAGTTTTAGATTGCAGATCCCACATTTCCCAGATTCTCTTCCATGTGAATAAGTTCATTATTGAACCATAGCACATACACATGTTTTCTGTATCTAATGACCTGTTTCCTTCAATTACCATTATATGTGCTAAGCTCCTCTGGCATGTATAACTTCTAGCCAAGCAAAGGAGAAAAGGCATAATTCCAAGCTTAAGAGTGATTGCAGGGCTTCCCTAGTGGTGTAGTGGTTAAGACTCTGCCTGCCAATGCAGGGGACACGGGTTCGAGCCCTGGTCTGGGAAGATCCCACGTGCCTCAGAACAACTAACCCCACGTGCCAAAACTACTGAGCCTGTGCTCTAGAGCCAGAGCTCCGCAACGAGAGAAGCCACAGCAATGAGGCTGTGGGCAACGCAACGAAGAGTAGCCCATGCTTGCCCGAAAACCCAATGCAACCAAAAATAAATAAATAAATGTATTTTAAAAAATACATCTTTAAAAAAAAAAAGAATGATCGCATACATAACAGCTTTTAACTCTTTTATCCCTTGAAGAAGGAAGTGCCTTTAAAACCACTCTTTTGTTCGAAAGCACATTCACAGTTCCCGAACTTGCTGTGTTTGAGTTCTTTTTTTAAAACCTTAAATTATTTTACTCTTTTTAAGTAGATCACGTCCAGTAGTTTATGGGAAAATTGGTATTCTACCAAGCATGTTCTCACATGTTGATAAAAACATGTGATGGAAGCATATGCTCCACGGTCGCCAGCCTCCAAGATGGCCCTCAGTGATGCTCACCAACTGAATTCATGCCCTTCCCATGTGGAACCGGGACTGGCCCTGCATGACCCACAGACGCGAGCAGAAATGGTGGTGTGTGATTTCCAAGGCTAAGCCACAAGAGGCATCGAAGCTCGCACCTTGGTCTTCTGGATCACCCACTCGGCACAGTGCCATCTGCCATGCTGTGAGGGTACTCAAGCAGCATGTAGAGAGGCCACACAGACAGGGACTGACTCGCCAATCAAGGGAGGGAGCTACCTTGGAAGCAGATCCCCAGCCCCAGTCAGGCTTTCAAGATCATCGCAGACCTGATCAGAAACTGACTGCAACCTCATGAGAGAACCAGAGCCAGGATCACCCATCTCAGTCACTCTCAAATTCCTGATGCTCAGAGACCTGGAGAGATAAGGAATTACTACCACTGTTTTAAGCCACTGCATTTTGAGGGTGATCTGTTACACAGCCGTAGTAGTTGGAACACACACATATATACATTACCAAACACAGATTACCCAGAAAAGGATTTAACTCCAACAGGAAAAGTTCTTTCCAGAGTGTCGGCCCTTCCAGCAGAGTATTCAGTGAAGCAGATAAAAGAATTTTTTTCTACTGACGGTCTTTAAAGTATCAAAAATCGAACATGGGGATACTTTGCATATCAATTAAATTTTTTCTTCTTAGAACCACTGTACCTCCTCCCACAGAGTCCCTTTTTCTGATTATATTCTGGTAAAGAGAGCAGAAATGGTCTGTACGCCTCTCCAGAATTTTCCGTAACTGGCTAGATATGGTTGCCAGCAATCCATGTGAGTTTTGACATGTGATATGTAATTGAACTGACAAAAAATATTAATCAAATCGATACTACGTAGAGTGTGATTTAGATTTTCTCCACGAAAGAAAGTTTAAGAACTTAATTGAGTTGGAGGGACTATTGAGATAAAATTTTAAATGCTGTGTCAAATATTTGCATTGAAGAAGGGTAAAAGTCACGTTTTTCCTTTACTCTGTGCACGTAAAGGACTGAATATTTTCAAAGCTACATTACAAATAAAACTATCCTGGATATGCCAAGCCCTCTGGATTTTTAAGAAACAAATTAATTATCTGTACACAAAGGCAGTCCTGTGAGCCAGACTTGCTGTATCTTGCTACATATTTCCAATCCTGCTACATCTATGCCAAGATGGAATTCTTATCACGTTACTCATGTCTCTTTTAGCCAAATGTATCAAATTATAGTCATGGAACCAAGTGCATGAGAGCTCACAGACAAGTGGAATAACTCAGTTCATGGACTCTATGAGCAAATCCAGTATTCAGAAGGCCGCTGAAGAGAACACAGCCTGTCCCGCGCAATGAAATTTAGAACAAAAATTGAGAAGGTTCTCTCCCTGCAGCAGGGAGTTTCCCAGCCACAGAAAACTGCCTTCTGTATTCTGGGTAATTACCCCACATATAAAATATTTAATAGTCCTTTCTTCAGCCAGCCATTTTTCTACCCACAGATGCCACCTTCTCATCCCAAAGTCCACTCTCGAATTTCACAAGGAAATAGGCTATTAAAAATAAGGAAGAACATTTAGTCACTGACTATCCTGCCTTCTTGTGGTTTGGGATTTTATTGTTATCCTTTATATCAGGGAAAAGAAATAGCGCAGATTGGCTTTTTTGTTTGTTTGATGTTTATTCAGTGAGCACTTTCTCTGAGCAGAGAGCTGATTTGATCTAAGCATTCAACTGCTGTTAGTCATTTAATCCCCAATAACCATTGTGGGTTATCCTCTTTCACAATGAGGACACCAAGGCTCTGGGAGAATAAGGAACTCTGCCCAGCTCATGGGACCAGTCCAAGGAAGGACAAGGATTTGAACCTGTGAAGGCTAACATAACACCAAAGTCTACACTTGTAACCTGTACTATATCCCTGGTCACTTTAATCACTGAATTCAGTCACCAGAGGCATCTGTTCTCAGTGGCTTTAAAACTAGCCATTGTATCATCTATCGCATGGGTCGTAACATAGTAGGATTCCCAGAAAACCGGGGAATCTCCTGTACAGGAGTTTTATACCTTATACACAGTCCCTCAGACATTTCAGAAACCTAACAAACGTGGTGGTGGCACTGCTACACGTCATTAATGTACCAAAAAATACATCAAAAGGGGTTTTTCCTGATTTATGAGACTGTAATTGAAAACCCAAGTACTTGTCTAATTCATTTACAGAAGAGATTCTAAAAGCAGAGTGCCTCTTAAGGGAATGCTTGTAGCCAAGGACTAGGGTTTTTGGATTGGAGTCAAATCCAGACAGAATTAAGTGTTCTAGTCCTGTGTATTCCAGCATTATGTATAACATTGTACATGTTCCTGATCAGTCTTAAGGTGAGAAATACACAGTGGGCAACTCAAAATCAGAATCCATTTCTAAAACAAGTTAAACTATGGAAATTGATAGCAAGTATGTAAGTAGGGAAAACTTAGCAAATTGTACATTAGAAAGTGAGTTTACCTTGCTGATGGCAAGCTGTCTGCCAGAAACCCACATAGGTGTGGAAGGGTAGACAATAAGCTCAATTCCTTTGTGCTAGGGACTCAGCAATCCATTACTGGGAAGATTTATAAAAACTCACCACACAGAGAAAAGAATTAGAATGAATGAGAGGAGTTAAGGTGAGGGATTGCTGAGGAGCTGTCAAATTATCAAAACGTCGCATAGATGGAGGTGCCTGAGTGAGATCAAAATACCTAAGCAATAAGACAGGTGAATTCTGTAACCGCTTGCCAGAGTAAAGCACCTTAGGAGAGTAACAATGATAACGGCGATAATATTAATAAAAAATATCATCTTCAGTTGATGTACATTCCTTGAAAAAAATTACTTCCTGAGAAATCATCACTGGGTAACATTTAACTATCATATAGCGCTGCAGTTGTTTATTGACCTCTCCGGGTTGGGTTTTTTTTTTTCCCCCCTGAGATATCCATCCAGTATCTGAAAATATAATTTAGAATCTTTAAAAAAAAAAAAATTGATGCAGTTATCTCGTTTTTAAAATGATGAATCTGAAAGTTAGACAAGTTGACTGAATTACCTGAGGTTCTACTTTTATTTTTTTCCTGTCTCTGTTTATTTGGCAAATGCAGTGTAAGCCCGCAGTCATGCTGTGCAGTGGTCAGGCTGACCCTGGACACCCTGCATTGAGGGCAAAGTTAATAATACTAGATCCAGATCTTCTGACTTCTACTCAAAGATCTACAGAAGAAACATCAAAGTACCTGTGTCCACTAGGGTAAACAGTCTGTCAGTGGAGACTGTCTTAATACTTGATAGCAGTGTCTACAGCCAAAGCTCCGTCCCCACAGCTGTCATTACAGAAACCTAAAGGGATCTGCTAGGCATGGGGAAGTCCAGTAATTTCAGAAATGCTTCACAGTGAGTTCTGGAAGAATAAAAGATGTGCCTCATTTTCTTCAAACTGATAGCACTTGGCATAGAAGAGTCAGGACTAGGGCACGTGCTCCATAAAGAATGCTTGAATGAGCCGAGAAAGTTGCGTTAGAAGGTTTCTGTCGCAGTTGTCTGTCATTCCTCGGGCACTTTTCTCATCCCTTTTGACACTGATCTTTGGGAAGAAAAGGGGAAAATGAGGCTAATAGAAGAAAGGTAAAAATAGCCAATATTTGGAGAGATCCAGAGCTGTCCGAAAACAAGCAAGTAAGCACTCTTGCTAAAATACAGCCGCACTGGCGGAATTACAGATATCAACAGATCAGAAGTCCAAGGCGACCAGAAGAGGAAGCCCACGCCAAAGCCCTGATCAGAGATGCGGCTGATCCCTGCCCGTTAGAGGCTTACAAACCAGAAAAGCTAGACCAACACAGGCACGCAGAAAGCAGATGCTAAAGAAAACCACTCGTGTGCTCATCAGGCTCGTTCCAGCTGGGATTCAGGACATCACTGCTCGTTACCAGTATCCATACTGAACACAAAGAAGAAGACACCATAGGAAACGAGGCCCTCCTGGATAGCCCTCGCAACGATTCAGTAACGCATTGAATATGTGTAATGCTGTTGCATTAATATCTGCTCTTCATTAACAGAACTCACTCCTTTATTGGTAGACACTTGTTTCCTCCGCATCCTTTTTCTGCGTGTCTGTGTTGGTTTAACGCTTTTAGTTTGTAAGCCCCTGATGTGCAGAGATCAGCAACATCTAGGAATGGAAGCAAATGTTGGGAGTAAAGAACAACAGCAGGTAGATGGGAAAAATAAATTAGACAGCATGGGGATGGGGGGGAAAAGACAGAAGCTACTCTAAGCAAAGAAAGGAAATTATAATTAGAAAATTGCATCAGGAATCTACTCAGAACAGGGATGCAAAGAGCAAAGGAATATTGAGGGGGTCCAACCCGTATCAAACTGGAGTTCTAATAGAAGAGAATGGAAATGAAACGGTGAAGAAAACATTCCATGGCCCAGATCATTCCTGAATCATCCTGGATACCCTTCATTGCTCAACAGAAGCCCTGAACTAAATAAATGGGAACTTTTAAGTTCCATAATAAGTGTGAGGCCCCATGTTTCTCTGCTCTTTCCTGAATGACCAACCTCTACATAACTCCTCAAAATTTGCAAAGCTTTCTTCACGTACGGTATCTCACTTAATCCTCTGAGCAGCCTGTGGTGTGGGTATCATTAAACTTATTTCTGTGTGAGAAAACTAAAACTCACAATCCCACAGCTAGAGAAGAACAGAGCCAGGGTAGGTGCCACGGTTTTAAAACATGTCAACATATTCTTTGATACTTCTCCCTTCAAAAGGTGGAGCCCAGGTCCCCTTCCCTTGAGTGTGTGACTTAACCAGTCGATTAAGGGTGAAGTGAAGGCTTGTGAATTTCAAGACTCAGTCATAGGAGACACTGTGGCTTCCATCTTGCTCTCTCTCGGATCCCTCACCCTGGGGAGGTCAACTGCCGTGTTGTGAAGACATTCAAGCAGTCCATGGGACAGGGCCACTTGGTGAGGATGAAGCTTTCAACCAAAAGCCAGAGGACAGAGGCCTCCTACCAAAAGCTGTGTGACTGAGCCATCTTGAAAGCGGATCCTCCAGCCTCAATTAAGGCTTTGGATGCCTCCAGCCAGGGTTGACATCGTAAGTGCAATCTCATGAGCAACCCTGTGTCCGAACCACCCAGCTAAGTTGCCCCTAAATTCCTACCCCCAGAAACAACGAGATAATAAACATTTGTTGTTTTAAGCTGCTAGGGAATCATTTGTTATGCAGCAGTAGACAACTGATACACACCAGGAAATGAATCCAAATGTCTTGACCCCCAAAGCCTGTGCCCTTTTATTTCACACCACTGCTTTTTCTGTGACTTTTTATGCAAAATCAAAATATTTTGTCCCATTTGACTTCCATTTCCCTAACCATCAGTTCAGTCTTTGCCAACTGTGTCACATTTTTCAGTGATTATTTAGTTCTTACATTCTTAAAACACTGGCTTCCCCTTCTATATTTATAAGGGCCATGAGAACAGGGGATAGATCTGTTTGAGTGACCACTGCATCCCCCAGTTTAAATAAATCCACCAAATTTAGTGTTTGGTCTGTAATGAGTACTCGATAAAAATTTGTGGATGAATGAATGGCCAAAACACATATGATACAACTAGTCTGTCACTGGGACTTTGTTTTCATTTTATGCTGAACCAAAAGGGAATAAATTCTGTATCTAAGAAGGAGGAGGGGATCCTGTTGGAGTTACAATTTTATTGACTCAAGCTCCGCAGGAGAAGTTTGTTTTAGTCTGATAAAGAAAATACCTGGAAAAGCAGAATATATTACTGTTTTTCAACAACATGCAAAAATCCCCAGGGCATGCAAAAATAATGTTTTCCTAATCAAAAGCGTCTTGTTTGATCCTTTTGCTTCCCGTCCCAGACCGACTGGAGGTTTTGGGCAGCAAGCCCTCAGACAGGAGTGGCCCAGCCTGCCGGTGACCTCAGCTGCAGAGGGGGCCGGGAGGCCTCGATTACAGACAGCATTTTTCTGGGCAAGTTATTTGTTCGCACATGAACCGTAAATCAACATGTGGTACTAACTCATGATGGCTTTTGACTTTGGGGGAAATGCCTAACCACCCAGATTTTATTTCACAGCCAGGGAAAAAACAAATAACGTGTGAGAGAAACAAAATGCAGGAAACGTCTATGAGACACGACCGAACTTTTTAAAAACCCAAGAACAATTAATGTTGCTACAGCAATGCAGCTTTGATCAAAGACCAAACATTTTTATAGCAACCACCAAAATGGGATGTGATAGCACGTGTGCACGTTTAATCCAGTCCTCACTCCTTCCTTCAGCATTTTATCCTCTCGTCCAGTGCCCACCAGGACGCTCAGCTGTGATGGAGGTGTTCTGTGCTAACACAGTAACCACTCGCCGGTGTGGATACCGAGCCCTGGAAATGTGGCGAGTGTGACGGAGAATTGAGTTTTCAATTTAATTTCATTTTAATTATTGATTTATTGTTAATGACTATTAAATTTAGTAATTTTAAATGTAAATGTCCACAAGTGGCTGGAAGCTCTGGTGTTGGCAGCATTGCTCCAGAGCCATTTCCCATAGGGTCTTGAGCTGGGGGCAGTCTCAAGCTACTGGAGTAATTTAGGTTGTCAGGCTGAAAATTATTACATTTTGCCAAAGAGAGATAGCAAGAAACACCAAAATCTCAAGCTGTC
Source organism: Pseudorca crassidens (assembly GCF_039906515.1). Lineage (NCBI taxonomy): Eukaryota > Metazoa > Chordata > Mammalia > Artiodactyla > Delphinidae > Pseudorca > Pseudorca crassidens. The sequence goes on from NC_090318.1 coordinate 7,030,788, forward strand.
TTTAAGACCTGCTAGGGGACTCTGTTGTTCTGCTGTCTTCTGGAGTCTCTCGTGGTCAGCTCCTGTACTGTTCTGCTGTTTCCTGGAGTCTCTCGTGGTCAGCTCCTGTACTGTTCTACTGTTTTCTGGAGTCTCTCGTGGTCAGCTCCTGTACTGTTCTGCTGTCTTCTGGAGTCTCTCGTGGTCAGCTCCTGTACGGTTCTGCTGTCTTCTGGAGTCTCTCGTGGTCAGCTCCTAATGTGAGAAGTGAGGCGCGAAGGAGCAAAGAAGAAAGCCCACCCCAGGCCTTCAACCCGGGTTCCTGTCCAGTCAGAGAAGGAGGGTTCTGTTCCACAACAGGGATGCTGCATTTGGGGTGAAATGGGCAGCAGAGTGAAGTAAAGATCTGCAGCATGGAAATCAGGTTTCATTCACCAGGGAGTTCTGACTGGAGCACAACAAGCCCTCAGAGGCCCTGAGTGGGATGCCCAGTAGCCAGACTGGCTGTGTACCACTGTCTCCTTCTGCTTTGGGAGCAAGTCCAAACTGTGCAGGCTGTCAGGGAAGCCTGCCCAGCTGTCCTCCCATCACCTAGCCACCTAGTTTCTCACTGCTCCCCAACAGATGTGACCGTCAGTTCCTGTGCGGAAGCCCCTGTCTAATCCGACTTCCCTGGCTCTCTGTAGACCTCCCTGACTGCACGCCCATCAGACTGCCCACGTCAAAGCTGGGGAGCAGCTGGAACCTCGCCCTCTGCTGGTGGGAGTGTGAACTGACATGACCCCTGGGGAAACTGGTCTCTAGGTATCCACGAAAACCGACCACTCCTATTCCTGGGTAAATACATACCCAACAGAAACAGGTGCATATTTTCACCAAAAGACGTGCACTTTAATATCTAAAGCAGCTTTGTTGCAAGGTCCCTAACACTGGAAGCACCACAAATCCCAACAACGACCGAACGGATCAATGGGGTGTATTTATACCACGGAACACTATACAGAATGAAAAGAAACTGTCTGAGAGCACACGCAGCAACAGCAGCACATCTGACATCATGTGGCCTCCAGACACAAAATAGCACCCCTCTCTCCTGTCTGCTAGACGCTTCCTGCCTTTTGCTGATATCATTCACTGTGTAGAAAGTACAGAAATGAGCACGATTAATCCATACTGTTCAAAGAAGTGGGGTGGGTAGTGACAGAAGGGGCAGGGACGGGGGCAGTTGCAGGGTGCCCGTAACGTTCTGTTCTTGATCTATGTGCTGATTAGATGGGTGTACTCCGTTTTAAAAAGTCAGCGAGCTGTACCCTGAGATACACACGTACAGTTTTCTATAGGTGTTCTCCAGTAGTTTTTTAAAAAGCTCTATTCATCCTCAAAAGTGCAGCTCAAAACTTACTACTTCCATAAACCGTGAAAGTCTTCTACAGTGATCTTTCATTCTCTCATCATTTACAACAAAAAAGCAAAAAAAAACTGTGTATGGTTTCAGACACACACGTCTCACTGTATCCATCAGAATTTAAACACTCCAGTTTTTAAACCCCCCTCAGTTTTCGCACAGTAGTGGCCACAAAATACATATTTCATAAACTCTTTTAAATGAAGCACATCTTTTCTGCCATGACTTAAAATTGCTTAAATGGCAAAGACAGGTATTATCTCATACTTTCTGTGAATTTTCAAACAGCTGAGTTCAGTTAAGCACACATTTCCTTGCGCGTATAAAAATGGAAAACATGGCAACAAAAAGGACTCTGGAATTTTCCATCCATGCAGCTGTTGCTACACAGCGTCTGTGGTGTAACATTCTCTTAATGGCCCTCACTCCACAGTCCCACACAAGAGAAATGATTTCATTCCCATGCAGTCCCATCACTGTACTGGGCAAAGGTGTCAGAAATCATCGAGAGAAAGGAAAATACTCCCCCGAACTGTGATAAGCATGAAAACCGTTACAAAGTACTAGATCCAGAATTTGAAGATTCATGCTAAAGCCTACGTTGGCGAGTTTCCAGATGACGGTGGACTGACCAGCGTGCTTATTCTTTCACTCATGAATTCTGAGAACGGAGGACGAGAGAAGTGTGAATCCATGGGCGAGTCCTAAACCACAGCAGTCATTTATAGGAGTCCTCACTGTGACCTAAGGACAGAGTAGGGAGGCTTTTCACTGACACACACTGTCAGTTAAGATGCATCAGTGAGGAGCTCCTTCAAGGCCTCACTTCTCCGTTCCTTCCGGCCCAATGACCACCACCAACAGGATTGGCCTCTCAAAGCGTTCTTCTGTTTGCTTGGTTTCATCAGCCCTGCAGAAAGAAGGGAAAGGAATCCCTGGTTTGCAGAAATGAGCAAAAGACGGGAGACTGAGGATTTCCCTAGCACTGTCACCTGTGCCCTAAATAAACAGTTGCAGATATAATCTCCCCACTCCTACAGCTCCACAGGGAAGTTTGGTGCCATTTGACGTGGCGTAGTCTGACATATTTACACGTGTGCACAGGAAAAGCAGAGCAGAACATCAAGCATGTGTGTTGCTCGAAAAGACTCTTGTCCAACATCCACAGAGCCATGAGGGCTCCATAGGAAGGCCAAGTCCATGAAATCCGAGAACCAGCCCAGCTAACGCTGTTTGGGGTGCTCTACGTCAGGCTGACTTGTGACTTTTCACTTGGTAGCAGCTATAAAATTCTTTACTCTTGGATTAAAGAACTTCCCAGAAATAATCATATTTATCATCTCTGTTCTAAGGAGTAACTAAAAGCAAAAAATTAATCACGCAGACACTCCCTTCCTCCGTCTCTCTCTCTCTGCACCAGATATTTCCTTTTAAAATAGGAAACGCCCAGTCTCAGTTTCAAACCTCCTTTGAGCCCAGCAATTCCACTTCTTGTATTTACCCAAGAAAACTGAAAGCATAGGTGCACACACAAACTCACACACGAATGAATGTTCATAGCAGCCCTAATGTCCATCAGCTGATACCCGGATAAACGAAACGTGGCATATCCGTCCGGTGGAACATTACTCAGCCTTAAAAAGTAATGAGGTACCGATTCATGGGACTGCACGGATGAACCTTCAGAACGTTACGCTCAGGGAAATACACCAGACACGAAAGCCACGTGTTGTAGGATTCCATTTATATGAAAGAGTCAGACTAGGCACATCTCGAGACAGAAAGCATCTTAGGGTTGCCAGGGGCTGGGGGCAGAGGGACACGGGAAGTGAGTGCTGGTGGAGACGGGGTTTCTTCTGGAGGGTGATGAAAATGCTCTAAGGCTTATAGTGCTGTTAGTTGTACAACGTTGTGAGTACAGCTGACCCTTGAACAACACAGGGGTCAGGGCTGCCAGACCTCCACACAGCCTGAAACCCTGTGGGACTTGACGGTCATCCCTCTGTATATGTGGTTCAGCGTACGGGCGGTCAACCACCCGTGGACCTTGTAGTACCGGGGCGCTCATTTATTGCAAAGATTCCGTGTAGAAGTGGGCCTGTGCAGTTCAAACCCATGCTGTTCAAGGACCAACTGTGTACTAGAAACTACTGAAGTGTGCATTTTGGGATGCCTTTTCTGGTAGGTTTATTCTATCTCACTGTTTTAAACCTCCATTTCAGACGGCTCCTCTGCTGCCCGTTCCCCCAACACACCCCCACCCTACCCGACCCCACCCCACCCTCCCAAATGCAGGACTGGGGAGTGAGGGGCCCTCTTCGCATCTCTTCGAGCCACCTCTTTCGAGCAGGGACGCAGCAGCCCCTTGCGGGTGGGGGTGGCATCACCTTCTTGGTCCTCAGCCACAGAAGCAGTCGCAAAGCACGGGTGCAGCGGGACTCTGGGCCTAGGAGTCTTTGTTCATTACGTTTCAAGCAAAGAATAGCAAGGAGGTTACGACCTTGGTGCCAACCCTTAGGGCCTGGAAAATGTGCAGTCTCCCTGCTGGACTTAAATCACAGGCATCCCCTCGGAGCTCCTGTTCATCAGGCTTAGAACAGCCCTGCGAGTTGCCCCCACAAAGCCGGAGGCCTGACTGTCAGCGCGTTTTGCTGTGTTTCCAGTGAAACAGGCCCTGGGACTCTGCAGGTCTGTCCGGCAGCATTTTCAGAAGATACCAAAGCAAACAACTGGCAATTCGAATGCAGACCAGAGACGTGGCTGCTGAGGTGTCAGGTGCTTGGTGGGGGTGGGGCGGGGGCGGGGGACTGCGAAACTGCCGGGCTCCCTCCTGTCATCAGCTCCTGGCCGCAGGGAGAACAGGAGGAGTTGCACTAGACCCCCCCTCCCCCCCCAACCTGCACGGGCAAGCACCCTTACACCTGGGAAGCCCGCACCACGTTGCCCCCCCCAACCTGCACAGGGCAAGCACCCTTACACCTGGGAAGGCCACACCACGTTGCCCCCCCCAACCTGCACAGGGCAAGCACCCTTACACCTGGGAAGCCCGCACCACGTTGCCCCCCCCAACCTGCACAGGGCAAGCACCCTTACACCTGGGAAGCCCGCACCACGTTGCCCCCCCCAACCTGCACGGGCAAGCACCCTTACACCTGGGAAGCCCGCACCACGTTGCCCCCCCCCAACCTGCACAGGGCAAGCACCCTTACACCTGGGAAGCCCGCACCACGTTGCCCCCCACAACCTGCACGGGCAAGCACCCTTACACCTGGGAAGCCCGCACCACGTTGCCTCAACCTTTAAGTCTCTGCCACCCAACTAGAGACGCGTCCAGAGCTCGCGCTTCCCCAGAAGAGATCCCCTTCTTGCCACAGTGCCTGAGATTCATCCACAAGGCCTCAACTGCCCTTTGGTTAAGACACTCTTTCCCTCAATACTCGTTTCCCAAATGCTTGTTTTTGCTGCCAGGGGTTCCACATTGAGCCATTAGCCCTGAGCACTGAGAGTGTCTCACCACCCTTGTCTTCAGCTGTTCTCCCGCCGCACCCACCCACCCGTCTGCACCTGCCTGTTTGTCAGCCAAGGCAGCGCGCTCCCCTCCAGGGCTTTGCACCTGCTGTTCTCTCCGCGTGGAACAGGCTCCCTCCCTCTAGCTGCTAGCAGGCCCCCTCCCTGTATTCCGTGCTCTGCTCCAGGGTTGCCTTCTCAGGGAGACCTCCTCTGCCATCTGTGTGCAGTCCTGCCATCCCCTCTTCCATCGTTCTCCGTAGCACTCAGGGCTGCCTGGCTAGTGCACCTTTGGGGTTTGGGGCTGGAAACCCACTGGGACGTGCGCTTTCTGAAAGACTGGCCATTTTGGCCACTCTGAGGTCTCCTGCCTCACTGCAGTTCCCCAATAAATAGTAGGTAAAGGAAAGAATGAGAAGTTGATTAAAAGATTAGAGATTACAAGGCAAGTCCTGTTCCCAGAAAGCTGAGTAGTGGTGTACAATCCTCACCTTAGGGCGTAGATGTGCGTATCAGGTGTTTTCCATAATTCCCTGAGTGTTACACAGTGGGCACCAGTAAGCTCATTCAGTTACAAATAGCAGAGATCCCGTCTCCAGCCTCCACACTCCAGGGAACTTACTGGAGCAGTCCGGCAGTAAAGCTAGTGACAGACAAGACTTGAATCTGGGCTCAAAAAATCAACAGGACTACAATCTGGTTTTCCTCTCCAGTTCTCAGCTCTGCCTAGACAGCCATAGTTTCACTTCCACACTAAGCCTCCGTTGTGGGCCCTGGTGGGTGCCAGGCATTCAGGATGCTTCCTGTTGAAGTCCAACAGCAAAGAATCTTTTCAGGCAGCACCCAAGGGCAGGTAAGGCTTTCCTTTCCCCGAAGCCCTTACATCCTATTGACTCTGTCATATGCCAACCACTGGATGCATCCATCGCTGGGACCAGCAAGCATAGAAGGAGCTTCAGCTGGGATCCAGCCCCCCCACACATCAGACATGAAAACAGTGGAGGGCTAAATTCCTCAACAGGAAATCAGGGTTCCATCAGGTAGAGAAGTGGGAAGTCACTGCTGGAAAGACAAGCCACAAATGCCCAGTATATTGTGTGTATGTAGGCATTTAAAATGTTAAAAACCTAAAGTCTCTGTTAAATATAGAATAAAATTTTACTTCTCTAAAATCATGTCTTACCTCAAATTGCAGCTTCCTCAATTTTTAAGGGCAGTGGAAATTTTTAAAATCTTTATTGTGGTGGTAGTTACATGACTGTTAAACTGGTCAAAATTCGTAGAACTGTAGCCAAGATTGTAGACTTTATGTATAGGTCTGGAGAACAAATATGTTGCCTTTGCAGACCAAGACTGCAGCAAGTACTCGGGTGTGCCATTGTGGCATGAAAGCAGCCATAGACGATATGTAAATGAGTAGGCGTGGCCATGTTCCAATAAAACTTTATTTACAAAAACAAGCAGTGGGCCAGATTGGACCTACAAGTTGTATATAGTTTGAAGATTCCTGAACTACACACTTGAAAAAGAATGAATGTTACTACATGTAAATTGTACCTCGATAAGCAAACAAGAAAAGGGTAAAGCAGAAAAAGAAAGTACTCCAGGAAAAAAAAAAAACGCTGTAGTCCCTTCAGCTTACTTGAAGCAAGATTTTATCAGGAGAATAGAGGTATTTTTATTGTTTGGAAGAGGGATCTGCTGATGGTGTTTGTGCAACACATGAGCCAGAAGGTTTATAGAAAGTTAAACGGGGAATTTTAAACTTGACTTCTGAAAATTATTTAACACACTCACTTGAAAAATTCACCAGGAAGTCAACTGCTTGCCTCTGTCCTTGACAGAGGTACCTGCAGCTGGCTGAGCCCTGAGTCAAGAGTCCAGAAATGAGCTGTTTTGTTTTGGTTTTATTTAGTGTGATGACTTTAAGACCCAGTGTCTTGTACTTCTAGTTTTTTATTGTTTGCTTCTTTTATGGCAAAGCAATCTTTATCGGACAGAGATTGTAAATAAGATCCGGTCGTTTCTTCCCCTTCGCTAAATAATGGCACAAACAAAACATCCCTGAGGCTGTTAGCCCACCAGAATTGAAAGAGAAATCAAACTACTGGGAACCAGCAAGTGAACGCTCTCAAGACCAAAAAAAAAAGAAAGTTTTTAAAGCAGAAGAGTTCAAAATCGGCTGGCATTCGAACACCCAAATTTGATGTAGGCAGAGTAATGTGGAGGTGCTCCCACACTGCGGAGACGCAGGTTGTATAAAAGATATACAGTCAGACTCTAGCGTCTGGATTTTTGTAAGATGTAGACTAGATAACAAATCAAAGTGTTCATCTCATCTCTGAGTGGGAGAAACACGCTTTTAAATCAAAGGAAGCTAATGTGCAGATCAGCTGGAATTTTCCACGAAGATGATCCTTCCCCCACACAAACATCAAGCCTTCAGAGGATGTACGTTAAGGGCAGATGTCATGCCAGGCTCCAGAAAGACAAATAAGACATGAGCTGCCCTCCGGCTGCTGAGAGCCCAATTACGAAGACAGATGAAAACACAAATATTTAAGAAAACGTGTTGTGTTATAACAGAGTCTCTAAATACTTTAACAAGTCCAGGCCAATTTAATTTACGCAAGGTGACGTTAAACATGCAAGCAATATGATTTCCCTTTGAAGCAATACTACTAATAAAATATGATCAAAAGAGTCATGCAAGAGAAAAAAATGGTCACACATAATTCATTTCCCCCTCCTAAGTCTGGTGCTATCATGGATAGTGGTGCAGAATTTTCTTTCTTTAAAAAGAAATGCCGGGGCTTCCCTGGTGGCGCAGTGGTTGAGAGTCCGCCTGCCGATGCAGGGGACACAGCTTCGTGCCCCGGTCCGGGAAGATCCCACATGCCACGGAGCAGCTGGGCCCGTGAGCCATGGCCGCTGAGCCTGCACGTCCGGAGACTGTGCTCCGCAACGGGAGAGGCCGCAACAGTGAGAGACCCACGTACCGGAAAAAAAAAAAAAAGAAGAAGAGGGTACATTGTACATGTGTGGTTAAAAAGAAAAAGAAAAAAGAAATGCCAATTAAAAAATGTTTTTTAAAAAATGTTTATTTTTGCTTGATTGTTTTGTGTTTGTTTTGTTGTGTTTTTTCTAAAATAACTTGAAGTTAATATTACCAAGAGAGATTAGGAGTAAAATAAAGAAAACATGGACCATCAGAGTTAATTTTAGTAACAGTCCTGGTCTTAGTAACCATCAGAACGTTTTAGAGACAGAATTTTGATATGGTTGTAATAACCAAGCCAGGAAGATGGAGTTAAGTTGAAAACATAAAGTCAATTTTTCCACTGAGTCATTTCCTAGAATGAGACATAAATATCCCCAACATTCTTTGCCCTGGACATTAAAATGGATAATTTGAGTGAATATCTCCTGCAGTTGATTAGAGTCACTGCAAGTTAATTGTGCGACATGAAACCTCACATGCGGGGCTCTCAGATTGTAAGGGTACCTCAGAAGGATCACAGAGGGTTCTTGTCTCAGTGCTGATTCCCAGCAACCACTCCCCAGAGAGTTTGATTCAGGAGACTAACGTGGGACCGGGAACTTAACTCATTTCATCTGACAAACTGCATGGTACCCCTCCTGTAGCCAGGGAGGGACCAGGGTCTGCAGAAGCAGTCATCTGTGTGTTACCAGTACTCCAGGTGACCCGTAACCTAGAGGCTCCCAAACCTCACCACCATTGGCTCTTCAGGGCTCCCTGACAAGCCCAGAAGAATTTGGGAAGGGCCAGGGTCTGACATAGATACTGGCGGGAGATGTGCTGCATGCTGTCTAGTCCATTTGTAACCATTCAGTGAGCAAATCAAAAGTTTTAAAAGAAGAGGGGGACTTCCCTGGTGGCGCAGTGGTTGAGAGTCCGCCTGCCGATGCAGGGGACGCGGGTTTGTGCCCCGGTCTGGGAAGATCCCACGTGCCGCAGAGCAGCTGGGCCCATGAGCCATGGCCGCTGAGCCTGCACGTCCGGAGACTGTGCTCCACAACGGGAGAGGCCGCAACAGTGAGAGACCCGCGTACCGAAAAAAAAAAAAAAAGAAGAGGGTACATTGTACATGTGTGGTTAAATTTCATCAACTCCATAAGTGCCTTTACGTTAATTGTGCCACTAAGACGTTTATTTCCTAAAACAACAGCTAATCCTCTTTATCTGAAGCTACCGGTTTTCCCAAGTCAGCAGAATAACCGTATCAATGTTTCTTTTTCTTTGCAAAATAGAATCTCAGACAGCCAGCCTGAGAGGCATGTATCAGGCCCCTTGCACTGCAGTCATCCATTTGTCTTTTGACAAATGAAGGAATCTCAGACCCAAATGACTAGAAGGAAACACGGCTTACATACAGTCACATACTATGTTATTTGTTGAGTCCGTGTATGCAAAAAACTATTTTGAAGCGAGTCACGAATTGATGGTGGTCCGTTTGATTTTGTAACAACTCCACTCTGTGTTCACTGTTTCTCTCTAAATAAAGGACGCTGGTGTGCCTAAATAATCTGGCTGAATAGGAGACTTGCCTATGTCTAGTCCAAGGGTTGGCAAATTATAGCCTGCTGCCTGTTTTTGTAAAATAATAATAATAATATTTGATTGGAACACTGACATGCCCATTCATTTAGGTGTTGCCTGTGGTTGCTTTCTGGCTACAACAGCAGAGTTAAGTCGTTGCCACAGAGCCATATGGCTCTCAAAACTTAAAATATTTACAATCAGACCCTTTTCAGAAAACGTCTGCCAAAACCCTGATCTTGTCACTTGAGACCACCAGAGTTAGCACTCAGCCAGACAGATGAAAATGCTCGACGTTGACAACGAAGCCATCTAAGTCTGTGCAAAGAACGGCTGTGCGTAAAAGCAACAGAAGAAATCACACAGAAACGGTCGACAGATTTTACTATATTTAAAGTATCTTTAAAATGAAAAGGACAATAAGGGAAAACATGGCAAAAAAATAACAAAGAGGTTAACGTGCTTGATACCCAAAGAACTGTCACAAATCTGGGGGAATGCCACCAGCAGTTCGGTAGAACAAACTGAAGAGGAACGGCTACAAGTTGCCGCTTTACAGAGCAGGAAATAGAGCTGAAAAGAGAGTGAAAAGATGTTCAACCTAACTAGTAAATAGTAAAATTAAAAACGTAATGAAATACCATTTCAGTTTGGGAAAAAAACTGAGTGAAACAGTGAGTCATATCCAGTCTTGGTGAAGCTATGTGGACAAGGTACCCTTGAGCCCTGATCATTTGCGGGGTGGCTGGGGGGATTCTGAAGGGCAGTTGACAACATCTATTAAGATTACATACACAGGCCCTTTGACCCCACAATTAAAATTCTTAATGTTCACCTTAGCGAAATACTTACAGTTGTTCACAAGACTGTAAGTCAGAGGCCACACTATAGAAACTGTGCAGCAACTATATAGGATGAAGCAGAAGTGAATGTATTGATGTTGACAGCACTCCAAGATTATTTTCACCCAGAAGAAACAACTTGCAAGGCAATATGTACATGAAGTTACCATTGAGTTTCTTTGAAATCATATTTTTAACTTGTCATGGACTGAATTTTGTCCCCAAAAAAAAGACAAGTCCTAACCTCCCAGTACCTCAGAATGTGACGTTATTTTAAAATAGGGTCTTCATCAAGGTAGCCAAGTTAAATGGAAGTGATTAGGCTGGGTCCTAATCCAATACGACTGGTGTCCTTATAGAAAGGGAAAATACAGACACGGAGACAGATGCACACAGAGGGAAGATGATGTTAAGGCACGTTGGGAGAAGGTGGCCACGTGACTGGAGTGATCTCCAGGCCAAGGAAAGCCAAAGGTTGACAGCCAACCACAGAAACTGCAAGAGGCAAGGAAGGATCCTGCCCTAGAAGCTTCAGAGGGAGCACGGCCTTGCCAAAACCTTGATTTTGGACTTCCGGCTTCCAGAACTCCAGGACAATACATTTCTGTTGTTTTAGGCCCCCCAGATTGTGGTACTGCGTTTCAGCAGGCCTAGGAAACTAATCCACCATCCACTCACATCTCCCCCAAAACACCTAGTCAGATCGGGACGGCTTCTACGCATAGATACCTGTGTAAGTGCACAGAAAATGATTGACAAGGTCGTACACCAACCAGTAATGCGTACCTCTGGGAGGCGTCTGCAGGTGACACGTGAGATGGACCTCACCTTTCCATGCATTATTTGATAATCCAGCCGCTAATACGTGTTAATGTAGCATTTGTTTACGTGAAAAATTCTCTCTTATAAGGTGAAATGGTGAAGAGCGTGCCCAGTGCCCCTCCCTTCTCGTGGAAGAAGAACCCCTTTTCTGGTCCCACCTCTCCCATCCCAACCATCTGGTTCCAACACGCCATCCACCATTGACTGATCCCACAGATGCCCTTTGGGACCAAGCCAGGTCCACTGGGTCTGACGGAATCCCTCCCTGTTGGGATAGCTAACGACCTAAGCCTGGGACACCCTGGCCTCTATGTCCACTGCTAGGCAGGGGAAGCAGCTCAAGTGGGACAGAACAAAGCCAGCCTAAGAAAGGAAACAAGTGATGGATGGGGCATGTCCGTGAGAACCGGTGGCCTGAAATCCTTGCTTCCAGCTGCTCCAGAAACCACCTCACCTCTGTCCTCACTTACTTGAGCCAATACTCTTTGTCACCAGTGCAACTTAGAATTGGGTTTCTGTCACACTCAAAATAGCCCTACACAGAAAAGAACAGGAAAACGTAAGAGAGTAAACATTATCCATACAGTTCTAAACATCCGGTGGGAAAATGTTCAGAACCTTGTTAATAATCAAAGGAATACAGATTCCTTTAAAATGGGCTGTCTTGTTTGTTTGTTTTAACTCAGTGGCTTCTGTGCTCTGTGTGTGTGTCCCTGAAAAAACTGAAGTTCTCTGATAGCATATTTTATTCTTTTTTCATCTTTTTCTGCAGTTCCTAAATTCTTAACAATGAAAATCTATTCCTTCTATATTTAGAAGGTAATTCCCCATCCTTTAAAAAACAAAAAACAACCTCTTACAAAAAATCAAGAGTGAAACATTTAGGACCTAGATACGAAGATATAGTCAAAGAAGTCCAAGTATGTGATCACTCACAGGGAAAAAATGAGGCAAGATGAGGGTGACATCATGGTTTAGAGCATATTTTGTCTGGCTTCTCAGCACACCTTAAATGTAGGGTGTTTGTTACTAATCTGGATTGAACAGGCTTGCGGTTGGCATGATTATGTCCTATATTTCAAGCCCTTTAGTGTATTAGATCCTGATAACGAACGCAGTATCTGCCTCAGTGCTCACCAGTATTCCAAGGAGAGCCGTACTCCCTGAGGAAAGATCACCTAGGTGAACTCAGGTCTGGCCCTGTGATTTGTTTCCCCCATGAAGGTGAGAAACATGACATTTCAGGGGGATGCTTTCCAGTGGGGTTGTCATTTCCCCCCCACCTCCCTATCTCCATCAACCTCAGTCTCCACGTGACTCTTTTAGCAGAGGCCTCGGGCCAACTTGCAGTGACGTGTAGCAAGAGCAAGAAAAAAGCTGAGTCATCGGGCCCTGGGGTTGTCAGTTAGTTACTGCACCATCACATGGCCTCCCCTCCCTAATGCAGTGGAAACCCAGGGAAAGAGACTACAAAGGATCTTTGGAAAGAAAAGGAAGGTTGCGCATACTCAATTGCAAAACGTATTTTAACTCTCTGACCTACTGTTCTATTCTCTTGCTATTTTTACACGCTGTAGTTATTCCTCTTGATATTCCACTAACTTAGCAAAAGGTTCTAGTGCTTTTTGAGCCTGATTAACAAGGAAGCAAAGGGAAAATCTTGGCTGTATCAGAAGCTTTAACATTTCTACCACAGCTCATACTCTGCACTAAATTACACTGCTATCAACATAATCAAGCACAAACAAGGCCACGTTTCTGTAATACATTACCCAACTCATGATTCCCTCCACCTCCCAGTCTCAGAAGAGACTGCAGCGGGAACCACACAAGCAGCTCTGAGTAATTTTTCCCAGATTCATTTTACTCCAGTTCTAAGATGAGTTTAGACCGAAGATTTTTGCCTCGTGGAAGCTAACTTAAATCATTTCAGTAGATTCAGGCTCAGCTTGGGAAGTGTGCATATCAGGCGGCAGAAGTGCCCCTGTATTGCATCAGGGATATGCAAATATAAAGAAATAGCCCCTCACATAACAGTAAGGCAAGAACATGTTTTCATAAAACTTGAGGGAAATCGTGCATGCAAGAAATGCAGGAAAGAGTGAAATTACTTTTAACAAAGTGAATTGAGATCATCGTCATCTGGAGCCAAGGAGCTTCTCACGAGCTGAGGTGCCTTACAGTGAAGCACACACATGCGCGTGCACACACACGCACACTGACGTGCTATCTAAAATGGAGCACTGTACACACGCACGGCCACATAGAGAGAGACATACATGGAGAAATGGACACACACAGGCATGCACACTGTCTTCACTGGAGCAGTGTCACACACACACACACACACCTGGACACGCACCACCTACAGTGGAGTAATGCACACACACTGGAAATACCACAGGAAGTATTTGTATCAAATTGAAATGAAATTTGTAGATTGCTGTGACTTTTTAAAAATGCCTTCTCAAACCACTGAGAGCTGCGGCTTTGTCTTATATGTTGTAAACATTTTGGGATTGGTCTGTGAATTTCTTGCTGTCGTAAAATTTTTAGCAAACTTGAGTCTTGACTTAAATAGGTAAACCACAGTGTTTTATCAACACAAAATTTCCCTGTGGTCCAGGTCAAGGTTGCCCAAGATGTTAATCTTTGACAAATTAAATGCTGTAAATTCTGGCTAAGGCATGAAAACACAGTAATATCAAAAACATCAACTCCATATGTAGTTCTTTTAACCACGTCACATGTAGGAGGCTTGGGGTGGGCAGGAATCTGCCGTTTAATATTGATGGTAGCCAAAAGGACTCCCACTGGCCAATTCAGGGACAATTAGAGCATCCAAAAGAAGAAGAATGCTAATTGATTATAACACATGTAACCAAAACAACAACAACAAATTACCAAAAAAAGAAAAAAAACCATGAGGCTCTAATGCACAAAAGTTGGGGTACAGAGAAGAAAATTTTAGCAAAGAACTTGCAGAATACCTCACACAGTGTTAATGTGTCAATTATATCTTAATAAAGCTGGAGGGGAAATGAAAAAAGAATAGTGTATAAAAGAAATGATCAAATTAGTAATTCACCATTCTGTAACCAGCAGTGTAGTACTTCAAACAGGAACAGTTAGGGGCTGGGTGTGACCCTATCTTCACAGTCCCAAAATATCACCCCCCTGGCCCCCATTGACTCATTCCTTACACAGGAGAGAAGGTGCCCGCATGACAAGGATATGGAGTGGGCACAGCCCTAACCAACTAACCGAGCTCAGCAAAAGCAATAGAAAGTCACCTTGAGCATTAGATCCCCCGGTATAACTCAATGGAAGGGACGCAGTAACACTCTTCAGTGTTCTTGCCAACAGTGTCCAACCTGCGTGGAATCCTGAGGAGACAGGCAGACAAATACAGACCATGGGACGTTATAGAAGACAACAAGCCAGGACTCTTCAAAAACGTCAGTGGCGTAAAAGAAGAACTGAAGGCAGACAGACTGTTCTAGATTAAAGGAGATTACAAAGTCATGGCCAAATGCAGGGCATGATGCTTAACTGAATCTCAGACTATTTTAAAGGCTCCGGAAGCACATTCTGTACTGACGTCGGAAGCTCCTAGAATCTACTGAGTGGACACAGGTGTCAGTGGCCAGGCAGGTGTGGCGGCCTCCTGCTGCTGTGGAGGCTCACTGCATTGGAGGGGCACGGGACAGGTCTGGGGGCAGGCTGCTTTTGTGGTGGCGTTTGCACAAGGCTGAGACAGCCCATCCAGGTGAGACCCCTGGCATCGACCTGCAGGCAACACACGCACACCCACTGCAGCTGAAACACACCCCCTGGCCCTAGGACCCATTAGGGTCTATCATTTTAAGGGAAAGTCCCTTGGCCTAGTCCCTTTGGGCTCCTCTAACAAAGTACCATAGACTGGGCAGCTTGTAAACAACAGACATTTATTTCTCACTGTTCTGGAGGCTGTGAAGTCCAAGATCAAGGTGCTAGCAGATTTGGTATCCGGTGAGGGCCTGTTTCCTGGTTCATAGAAGGTACCTTCTCCCTGTGTCCTCCCATGACGAGAGAGGAGAGGGAACTCTCTAGTGTCTCTTTTACAAGGGCGCTAATCCCATTCATGAGGGCTCCACCCTTATGACCTAATTACCTGTCAAAAGCTCCACCTCCAAATGCCACTACCTTGGGAGTTGGATCTCCACATACGAATTTAGGAGGAGGACATCAACATTCAGTACATTGCATTCCTGGAGTAGCTTAACACAGTTGCCCCTGTCAAAGCCCGGCATTATTTTGTTAGTGGCAGCTGTATTGAACAGAGGCCCCACCAGCAATTTCTAAAAGGCAACAGATGATTTAGAACTTACTAGACTGGTGATTTGTGCCTCAGTTTATATCACTTGGAAGGCAGTTTTAATGATACACGGTTTAGGGAGAGAATAAAATGGACTATTTTTGAAGGGAGTGTATTACTTTATATTACCAAGTATTTTGTATGTTTTATATTACTATAGATTTTGTATTTTAATACTAAGGGGTAATTTTGATAGTGAAATATGTGTAAAGTCCTACATTAAGTGCCCCTTACACAGTGGTATCCACTAAATTTTACTTTCTTTTCTTCCAGGAGAATACCGAGATCTTTGACAAAGTAATGAAAAGCAAGAGATGGAACAGGTGCCCTCAGATAGGCACTTGTGTGCAAGCCATTTACTGGAATCCCCAAAGGCTGTAAACTCTTCTGTCTGAAAAGTACACCCCGTTGCCAGCCCTAACCTAATCCCACAGGAGTTCCCAGCTACTTAAGCAAGTACTTCAGTTGCAGCGAAATTACATTTACACACCAGTGCCAGAAGGAAAAATAACAATGGGAATGGAAATTCAACTTAAACACTGTCACTGAGGCACATTTCACGGACTGCAAAACTGAAGGGACATAAACTGTTTCCAATTTCCCTCAGCCCTGAAAGGAAGAGCATGAATCAGGTAATAAATCAAACTTTAATTTATAAACTTCTTGGGATTTCACTTTCATGGATGACTATTTTATTCCAGAACTACTTCTGAACCTCCCTCGTCAGTAAAAGAAACATAGAAGCACCTCATTTATTTACCAGTCGCGACGGATGGCTCTCGTTCCCCAGCCCACCTCCCAAAATACATCTGCGCCGGTCACTGGTTTTTTGTTGTTGTTGTTGTTGTTTTAATGTGATCCTGAAAGGGTTTACATTTCAGGGCATTTCCCAATCACATGGAAGTCAGTTCTTATAAAATTACATCATGCCATGCTCTCAGTAAATAAAACGTTTTAACTGGGTGAGAAAAGGGATTTACTACGCCTATAGCCCTTTGTAAATATTCCTTTCGCTTTACCGGCATGAAAGCCCCCAAGTGTGTTGTTTCCTGTCTTTAACATCTGTTAGAGGGAGTTGCTGTTTCTCACGTGGACTGTGGGTGAAGCATACCCTCACACTTCTGCAGCACTTGGGACACAGTGTGTATCCCGGGCCTTCACTGCCTCTGCAGAATGGATGAGAGCCGACCTACGCTTCCCCGTGTGGGTGGGTATCCAGGAGGCTTTGACACAAGGAAGAACCCCCATGTGAGTGGCTGTACCCATGCTTTTTCTTCTCCCTTATTAAAAAAAAAGCAGTAAACTGTCAACAATTTCCTATTTAGTAGTCAGACCACCTTGAGAAAGATAGGTTGTCCGTTTACAGGTATTTTCTCCCTCTGTCCAAATCATGAGACTAAGAGTCATGCAGATACTTCATTTAAAAATTATAAATAAAACCCCCAAGTCTCTCAAGCAGGGATCAGCAAACTACACCCTTGGGCCAAATAAGCCACGCCTATTTTTATAAATAAAGTGTTATTGGCACTCGTCCACATCCCTTTGTTTTACATATCGTCAAAGGCTACAAGGTCGGATGAAGTTGCGAATTTTCAACAAAGATCCTATCTGTCTACCACAGAGCTCACAAGCGTCACCATCCAGCCCTTGACAAAACACGTTGGCCAATCCCTGCTTTAAAGCCATGTCGTCTAACAGAAATAGAATGCAGGCCACGTATATAATTCTAAATGGTTTAGTAGCCGTGTTAAAAATGAAAAAGAAACAAGTTAATTTTAATAATATATTTCAGCCCAGTAGATGCAAAAAGGTACGAGTTCAACATATGACCTAACATTGATACTAAAGTTATTAATGAGAAACTTTTTGTCTTCATATTAAAGTCTTAGGAAGCTGGTGTCTTTTTTTTTTCTTCATAGGAAGCCTTAGAAGTCTACCTCACATAACAATTCAGACTAGTCACAGTTCAACAGCTTAACAGTCACTTGGTCCCTGTAGGTCCAAAGGGCATGATAAGTGAGAAGAGAAAAGGAAATAAAGAGTTTTTCCATGAAGGCTCCAGCTTCACTCAAGTGAAATGTGAGATAACAGGCTTTCGGCTCATTCTAAGTATATCCCAAGCAATGTTTGGGACGTACTTGATATTAAAACATCCTTCGCTGTGTGTCCAAAATTCACACGTAACTAGGTGTCCTGTAATTTATCTGGCCACCCATTCCTTGGCCCCTGTTTAGTAAAAATTCAAGCGGGAGGCAGCAAAAGGAGGGGATGGTCTCTGATGCCCTCCAGTCAGCTTGCTTGCCTCACCTCATTATTTCATTGATTCTGAAAATTGCTGGTGTGTGCACACTCACTGGCCTGGGAAATCAATTAATGCTAAATTCATCCAGCCCAAGGGCTGCCAGGGGTCATGCAGAAGCCCAGGCTGCACCCCTCAGCACGAGTCAGCAATGCCATCACCCACCAACGAGTCCGGAAGTTGAAACGCAGAAGCAATCTTCCTTTTAAGAAGGTTTTGCTCTTAAAAAAAAAAAGTGTGTTGTCCCACCAAGGCACTAGAAACATCTTCCACAGAAAAGAAAGAGGCCACACAAGAGTCATGATAAAAATGGACTACAGATAATTTTTCTTACTCCTGTGCAGGGGAAAGACATATTGACTGTGTCCTTTCCGCCTTCGGGGGAAAGGAGGGCAGCCCTTCTAGAAGCACTGAAGTGCAGAATTAGGGAACACATAGTGAGATGACCAAAGAGTAATTTTAGAACATGAGAGCTGTCTGGGAATCCACGTAAAAATCCAAGTTGTGAAAACCAAGCTTCATGTGTTCTGTTTCCTATAGTCAAAAAATTCCGAAAGTATTCTGTCTTCTTAAGGCAGTGGTAACAGAGTTCAAAGCACAGGATGAAAATCGGATTGTGTGGAACAGAGTATCGTCTGGTGAGAGAACAGTTCGGTTTGGCAGTCGGGGACTCAGCAGATGAGTGAATTGCTTGGCAACGGCAGCATGATCAAAGCTGTCTACACAATTCGAACAAGTAAGAATAGACCCCAAAAATGAAGGAGAAAATGATCTAGTGACAGCTGCAATTATGCTTTTTTTTTTTCATTTGCTCATCTTGAAAAATCATTTGGGAGAAACTTCCTCACAGAAAGAACAGAGAACCTTTATGTCATTCTTTTTCAAATTAATTCACTTGCTGAGCTGAAGATTCGAAGCACTTCATCGATCCGTTATTTAATGATGGCTCAAAAGATGTTTTGTGCAGAATGAGGGTTATCTTTCTGTTGGAACAAAACAAATTGTTTTAATCGTGTGCACGTTAATATGTCCAAATGAACATCAAACTCCAGAAGACTGAAATAACTCCACCCCATCCGGAGACACCAGAATTTTCAAAGTTCTCTTGTTATTTCAGCTTCTAGCCTCAGTTACAAGTGAAGGCATTAGGAGGACTTGAAAGGTGTCCAGAATCCCGCAGATACTCATCAGGTTCTCACAGGCTCTCTCCATTTGGATCGGTACCATGATTTAGTCTTATTTTCCTGACGTCTTGCCCACTTTGAGATTCTTTTATGCTACAAACCAGAAAGCTCACTCCAAAATAGAAAGCACAAAATGCACTGAAAAAACAATAGCCTGCATCGTGTCCATAGGTTTATAAACTAGTTTTTTCTTCTCTCTGTAGTGGGAGGCCACCAAGAAAGTAGTTCATCAGATTCTCAAAAGTATTATTGGACATAAAGATTTCTTTCTCTCATAGGTTTAAAAAAGAATAGACTGCCAAGTGTCTGCACTTGCAAGCCAGTTTTAAGTTATGCTGTGTGCACTCTAGAATTCCTCAGGAAGGTGAAATAAAATCACTGCGAAAGTACTTCATGCCTCTGAACTGTGCAAAGATGGTGAAATGGTAAATTTGGGGTTGTGTATATTTTACCCCAATAAAAAAAATTTTTTAATAGAAATATAGAAAAATGGAATAGGGCTTCCCTGGTGGCGCAGTGGTTGAGAATCTGCCCGCTAATGCAGGGGACACGGGTTCGAACCCTGGTCTGGGAGGATCCCACATGCCGCGGAGCAACTAGGCCCGTGAGCCACAACGACTGAGCCTGCGCATCTGGAGCCTGTGCTGCGCAACAAGAGAGGCCGCAACAATGAGAGGCCCACGCACGGCGATGAAGAGTGGCCCCCGCTCACCACAACTAGAGAAAGCCCTCGCGCAGAAACGAAGACCCAGCGCAGCCAAAAATTAATTAATTAATTAATAAACCCCTACTCCCAATGTCTTCTTAAAAAAAAAAAAAAAAAAGGAATAAAACCAAATAGCCATAAAACATCACGCATAACACAGTGTTGACGGCGAGTCTTGTGCCTACAGTGCTGGCACCTACCAGATGCCAAATCTGCTTTTCCTTCATGACCTGAAGTTCCAGAAATTGCTCCCCATACTAACCACAGTTTTTGGTCCAACTGGCCATTCAGTCCTATAAGTAAACAGGGCTGTAATTTAAATAGGCTGTTAAGACACAGGATTATCTAGACTGTTCAACATCACAGTCCAGTTATTTTGCCCTAAGGTGCAAACAGAATTCCATTTAAATATTACCATAGTAACCAGTGACATCTTCGAATTCCATGGCCACATTCATATTTCCCCTTCTCTTGACAGCAGTAATTTCTGTGTCACGGGAAATTGCACTTATCATTTTCATAAGCAATCATATTCTTTAATGAAGACTTTTGGGGGTTTTTTCCCCTACCAACAGGTAACTTAAGAGTAGATATATTTGGACTTTTTTTTTAGGATTCAACATTCCATATAAAATTTCACACGTTTCTCGTCTACCGCACTGGTTGGCTTTGGGAATGGTTTTCACCTCTGTGCTCTGTTAGTTGTGGGTCTACCCGTGGCACTTTGTGGACTTGGAGGAAGATGGGGGAGTCCAGAGGGAGGGAGGGCATTGCTGGGCAGAGACTTAGTAAGGCATGAGAGTGGAAGGGACTAAAGGAAGGGGGAGGAATGTGGGTGCTCAGCAGAGCAGGTAAGACTGCACAGGCTGGGGAAAGTATTCCAGGCTGAGGAGTTTAGTTTACACCCAGAAGAGAAGTGGGGTACCTACCATTGGATGATTTTAAGCAAGGAGGCATGTAGTGAGGTAGATAGCAGCCCCCAAAATATATGTCCAAGTCCTAACTCCTGGCACCTCAGAATGTAACCTTATTTGAAATAGGGTTTTTGCAGATGTAATTAAGGTAAGGATCTTGAGATGAGATCATCCAGGTTCACAGTGGGCCCTAAATCCAATGACTCGTGTCCCTGAAAGAGAAAGGAAATGAAGGTTCGAAACTCAGAGGCCAAGACTCCATGTGAAGATGGAGGCAGAGATCAGAGTGGTGGGCCCACAAGCCAAGGCAGCTGATGGCCACCAGAGCTGAGAGAGGGACATGGGATGGATTCTCCCCCAGAGCTTCCAGAAGGGCCAATCCTGCTGACACCTTGATCTCAGTCTTCTGGCCTCCAGAACTGTAAGAGAGTACAGCCACCTGTTACAGGTCATTTGTTACGGCAGCCCTAGGAAATGAACACAGATTCATATAATCAGGTTTGCATTTCAGAAACATATTCTGACTTTGGTAGAGGAAAATAGCTTGAACTAAAACGCAGACCAGGTAGGAAGACTGTCATAATCCAGATGAGACCTGAAAAGACCCAGGAGTGTGGCAGGAGTGCTGAAGATGAGGTTATTAAGGCAAAGGCCTTTCACAGACATTGTCACACTCGGGGTTGGGGGTGGGAAGTGGGAACCAAGGACAGAGCTACCAAGTGGAGAGAGGGCACAAGGGGAGGTGTTACCAGGAAAGAAGGGCAGCTGGACCCCAGAGATGGCAGGGAAGGTGGGCGTGGATGCAAGTAAGAGTCCTCATTGCCAAGTTAAGAAATGAATGACTTTCTCCCTACTGACCACCGTTAGGCAAGGTCATCTGCTGAGAGTATGCCTAGAAGGGGCTGGGAGAAAGCTGTGTCGTTTTGACGCAGTTAGGCCTGGAGGATGGAACAGAAAAGAGAGGCTCGCAGAATCACTTGCTCTCAGGAGGGCCCAGCTGGGGTTGAAGATCATGATCTGTAGTAACATGAATTCACTCAGTTGTGCAATTTTTCTTTAGCAGCCATCAGCAGCTTGGATGTGGACCAAGGACGGCAGATGGCTGGGCTGATTCAGGATCACGCTTCCGCAAAGAGCAGGACGTAACATTTCAGTTTGTGTCCAATATGAGCTCTGTTGGACCGATCGACTTGACTTCAGTAAATTCTCTACTGTAAACGTCGGGTACAAAAACTACTCCCTAATGGATACATTGTGGCACTGTCTTCCGCTGAACACTCTGATAGCCTTTGAGAATGAATGAGCTCTAGCTACGCAGACAGAGGAACATGAGGCCGGTAACGGTGAGTGACAGATGTAAGCCGCCCAAGATACACGCCGTACGATCCATTAATAGAAAATTCATTCTGTTTAAGGGTATAGACGTGGAGTAAAGCTACAGAGAAAAGCAAGGAGATGATTATCCCCAAAGTCAAAAGAGTGGTAACTTGTAGTGGGGAAAGATGGGTGGCGATGAGGCGACCACTGGCAGTGTTCTCTTTCGTGACGAGGGATTGCTGATTGTTCCTTTTCTATTATTTGGTAAAACATGTATCTTGAATGCATTTTTATGCCCATAGATCATACATCATAGTGAAAGAAGAAAGGAGGGAATCTCTGTGAATCTATAAATAGCATTCAATATCATTTTAATTCTCTACAAAACAGAGGTGAGTTAGTATTCTAATAAGCCAGGATTTTTTTTTTCCCCAATGGCAAGCATGAGCAACTCAAATTGTGTTTAAAAAAAAAAAAAATGCTTCCTACTATGGTCTTTCTCTCTCCACTCCTTGGCTTCACGTTTCTCTATGCCTCAGTGCTGTCTTCAGTCTGAAGGACTGATGAAGATGGATTTATAAACAAATCTCTTTGTTAGAAATTCTAGCAAAAGCCCACATCTGGCTGTCTCTAGGTCATGGGTCACAAACTTCTGCCTAACCAGTCACTGTAGCCAAGGGATTTGAAATGCTGTTTGGCCAGGCCTGGTCTTCAGGTCTACCCCTGGAGCTTTATATCACAGGGCCTGAGAGTTCCCTAAAGAACACACAGCCGGGGCTTCCCTGGTGGCGCAGTGGTTGGGAGTCCGCCTGCCGATGCAGGGGACGCGGGTTCGTGCCCCGGTCTGGGAGGATCCCACATGCCACGGAGTGGCTGGGCCCATGAGCCATGGCCGCTGAGCCTGCGCTCCGCAACGGGAGAAGCCACAACAGTGAGAGGCCCGCGTACCGCAAAAAAGAAAAAAAAAAAAGAACCCATAGCCATGTGTTCCCTAAAGGAATCTTGACTTGTGTTAACCATAAGGCAGGGGGTGGACATGGGAGCAGACAAAACCCACCAGTGTCCACTACAGATATTTCCACCTTTCTTTGGCGCTGTCACCAAGCAGTAATTTCCTTTCATTTCCTACTCCTATCTTTCAAACACTTCCTTTCCAGCCCTCTCCCAAATAAAGAGCAAAGGCAAACAAGATAAGCAAAATACACCGAAAAACACCCAAGAATTTAGAAGGGAGCAAAAGGACTGAAAGAATGAGTGGTGCCATTTTCCCCAACCTTTGGCCTGTCATTAATTACCTAAAGGAACTTTGGGTCAAAGCTTTGCATCAGCCCAGATACATAATTGCTAGTGACTTACTGGCGGTAGATTCGTGCTCGCGTGGTGCAGCAGATTAGAATCGTTCTGCTTGGCAGGACGGTGAAGGGTGCCGGATTGACCCAGCTCGCTCAGCTTCGCCCAGTGACCAGCAACTTCTGCCCCAGAGCCTCAGGGGACAACACAACCCACTGCGCTCCTTGAACTGCGTATGGGGGAAGGTCAGCAATGCCCTGGGAGTGTCCAGGACAGAATGGATTTCCCCAGAGGCAAAGGACAAGCTGCCTACCAGTGACCAAGCCAGCCAGTGCTCCAAGACCATTTCAACACAATCACAAGCAAAAATGTCTCCAGAATTACGTCTGTGGTTCACCGAATCCTCGCTGCTTCTGCCGACACTGCCGACACTGAACTGCAGGGCTGATCTGCGCACGTTTAGAAGCACCCTGAGATCACCAGCCCCTTCCAGTCACCCCTGCACTGGGATCAAGGCTTAACGAAGTCCCTTGAAACAGAGCTCCAACAGACTTTTCAGCCTTAGGACATCTCCTTCTTGAGAACGGCTTGAGGAAACCAGCAACATCAGAACATTCACAGCCGGGATATTTCTTCCCAATTAAAGCAAAGAAGAAAGACAAAATTCTGTCTCTTTTCAATAATTACCAGTAATCATTTCACAACAAAAGGCTTTGTGGTTTCTGGTAATCACGATCAATGAAGATTAAATTAACATCTTGAAAATCCACATGATTATTCCACAGATATACCTTAGGCTCCCTCCTAGGTGCCCAGCTCTCTAGCAAGCTCTGGGGACCCGAACATGAATAAGATACAACTCCTGTCAAAAAGATATTACTCGGGAATAATTCACCCCTAGCGGCACATTCAGATGACACACGGGCTGCGGTGAAGGCGCGCAGGGCCCAGGTCTGGTAGTTAGCAGCTGCCCTTGCACCACCCATGGGCAGGTCCCTCCCTCCTCCACCCACTTCTCCCTCCAGGCTGCACAGCCCAGGTGCCGAGAGACCACAGGGCACCCCTAGGCCAGGGTGCAGAAGGGATGGGAGTGCCTTAGCCACCCTCTCTCCCTCCTCCTGTGTGAAGCCCTCAGTCCTATTAGGACCATAGTTGTGTCCTCCCCAAAATTCGTAAACTGAAATCCTCACTCCCAGTAGGCCAGAACATGACTATATTTGGAAAGGGGGCCTTTAAAGAGATGATTAAGTTAAAATGAAGTCATTAGGGTAGGCCCTAACCCAAGAGGATGGGTGTCCTTATAAGAAGAGGAGATTAGGACACACGCTCGCAGGGGAAGGATCATGTGAGGACACAGGGAGAAGACGGTGGCGTCTACAAGCCAAGGAGAGAGGCCTCAGGAGAAATCAATGCTGCCGACACCTTGATCTTGGACTCTGGCCTCTGGACTATGAGGAAATAAATTCCTGGTGTTTAAGCAGCCTTGTCTGTGCTACTCCGATATGGCAGTCCCGGCGAAGCCAGTCCACTGCTCTGCGGCCGGAACGCAGAGACCGTACGTACAGAAACTCTCAGGTTCATAGGAGGCCTTTTTTTTTTTTTCCTTCCCAATTTGCAAAGCCCAGACAGTTGAAATGCCAGACACTTCTTGCTCTTTAGACTGAAATGGTATAGCTGACTAAATCCAAACATGTGCTACGCCCACGACGACCCATCCCCCCCAGAAAACTTACACGTGGCAACCAAATCCTGGCTTCTCCCTCCTGGCTCCCCCTTCTTCCTCTCTCAGACAAGTCCCCAGACGATTTTAAGGATTTTAAGACGTTGCATAACCTGGCTTGGAAGAAAGAGCCAGTGGAGCTTTTCCTGAATCTGCCTTCACGTGACGGTAACAGATTGTGAACTATACGTTTGCCAATTTTCCCCCGTGTCAGACCATTTTTAAGTTTTGTGTGCACAGAATGGCATTTAAAGGCCTAAAATATCTATAGCCCACGAAGTTCACATAACGTGCGCAAGAACAGCTGATGCAGAGTTGGGGTGGGTTTGGGGTTTTGTTTGGGGGAGGCGGCGGCGGCTTTTCTGGTTGGTTGGTTTTGTTGTTTTGCTTTGGGGCTGAAGGCGGGAGCAGGGAACAGGAGGGAACCGAGTGACAAGCAGCTTATTTAGGAAAGTCCTCGCTAGACTAGAGGGGGAAGGGCTGAGGACTGCTGGGGCTGGCGGGTGAGCAAGCCTGGGGTTGGGGGGGGGGTCCCTCTATGATGACCTGGCAGGCAGCTCCGCTGCTGGGTCTCGGGGCACCCAGCCTCCACGTTAAACCCACCCCCTCTCAGTCTGTGAACAAGTGGTTGTTTTTAAAAAAAAAAATGTTTTTTTTAAGCAGACTTCCTGTTATGTTCAAGGAAGGCTTGGGCCGTTTTATTATTAAGCAATTTTCTTTTTAAGTTTAAAAAAAAAAAAGGCCACATTTCCCCTCAGACTAAAATCTGCCTTACTCAAGTATCCATGTTTTAAATCTCATATTTTCTTAAGCCCTTAATTAAGCCTTCCAAAAGCTCGGCTATGTTTAATTTGCATTCCGAAACAGAAAATCTAATGTGTTTTAACATTGTCTGCTTCAGCTGAAAAGGAAACTGTAAATTTATACAGTCTGGCTTTTAAAAAAAAAAAAATTGGCAATTGCATCCTAATGAGTCTCTGGAATGGGGTTCCAACGCCCCTGTCCTTAGCCTTCCGTCCCTCCTCCATCCTCTGCTCCCTCCTCCCTCCTCCTCTACTTTCCCTCCTCCTCCCCCTCCCCTCCCCTCCCCTCCCCCTCCCTTCTCTGCTCCCTTCCCCCTCCCCCTCTACTTGCCATCCCCCATCCCCCTCCCTTCCCTCTCCTCCCACCCCTCTGTTTCACCTCCCATTCTTCACCTCCCCCTGCTCCCTTCGCCCTCCACTCCCTCCTGCTCGCCGCGACCACCTTCCCGCCGCAACTGCAGGCTCCCCCCTCCTCCTTCCATCTCCCCTCCCCCATACTCCTTCCCCTCCCCCATACTCCCTCCCTCCCTCCGCCAGCCACTCGCGGTGGGGGAGGGGCGAGCCTGGAAAGGTCACGTGGCCTCCTCGGCCTCCGGGACGGGGGAGGGGCGGCGGCCGAACCTGTTCTTTGTTAAGAGGTCAACGCCAGCGCCCAGCGCCGCCGGGAAGGAGTTACCGACGACCTTCGAAGAGCGGCGCACTCGCAGAGGCGCCCCCCCCCCCCCCAACTCCGTCGACTCTCCCCCCAGGCCTGCTGGCCCTGCTCTCTCTAAATCTTCTGCTCCGAAAATACTGCTCGGGCTCACAGTTTGCTCCCGGGGATCCTAGGGCCTTTTGGGGCGGGGAGTGGGGTCTGCGGGGAAACGGGAAAGGGACAGCAGAGGGGCTGGGCCGCGGGGGAGTGGCGGCTGGGTCTGGGGATAAGTGGGTGCGGGGGAGCTAAGGGGGAAGGTCCTGGAGGCCGGGGGTGCTTTGTGGTAGCACTGGGGGACGGAGGTGGAGGATTTAAGGAAGGGAAAAGCCACATCCACACGTTTAGGGCTTTCCGTCCTGTCGGTGGACGCAGGAGGGTTTCTCTGAATTTCTGCTGAATGTCAAAAGGGTGAAGTTCCCGCTGCACAGTTTGAGAACCGCTCCCCACTACCCAGCCCTATAATTAAACCCCCAGTAGGACCGCGCGGGAGGCTGGGCCCTAGAACTGCTGTGTGCTGCCTGCCTAGTATCAGCCGCCCCATAACTGTAACTTCAGAAGCCTCTGGTACGGTGTAGTGGCGAGAGGGTTCGCAGAGTTATCGGAGACGGTCGGGTTCATTACTAAGCCTCCTGATGAAATGTTTGCCACTTTCCTGAGACTTTACCGCTTAGATGTTAAAGGATGTTTACTCTTCCTAATACAAAGCGAAGCGTAGCCAACTTTCTGTCCAGGAAAGTAAAGATTCCCAGAGAAAACCGGTGTTAACGTTTGCGTGCATGACATGCCTGTCGTTTTTCTCTGCAGAAAAAAATGTTCCGTCCAGACGGAGTTGAGGGTAGCGGGGAGGTGAATAATAAAATGGGGCTCGCACTGTTTAAATAGCTTAGCATTCTGATTTGGTTACTTAGCCTTAAAAATATTTTTTTAGGTCAGTAAATACTTTTCAAAGGCATACTTTTAATGACGGCTTAAAATTCCAGTGTTTGCATTTTGTTTTTTGTTTTTGAATGCAGTTTTAATTTCCTTAATGCAGAGCATTCTTCTTGTTCAACCCTAAAGAAATGTATCCTAAATTACCTCCTTGTGTAGTTATACAAGTAACTTTCTTTACCCGCAACCCACAGTGCCAAAAAAAAAAAATGGTTAGTTTCCTCCTGCCATGGATGAGTGTTTTGACGGCTTGCTTGGGGATTATTTGGAATTCCTATTTGAAGCTTTCCAGTGTTAAAGGTAGAAAAAAACATTGGCAAATTTTCCAAGCCAAGAGCTGCTTCCTGTCCTTTTGAGATCTCAGATCAGAGAAGAGGTGGGCCTGAAGGGGGAAAAGGGATGCTTCAGATGACTGGAGAGAACGAGAAATACCCCAATACCCTGGTTTTGGAAGGATCTGGGATGGGAAGCTCTCTGTCCCAAAGCACTGCCTGCCACGTTCCCTGGGATATCCAGCAAAGCCGAAACGTTCATGGTGAGGGGTGGAAATTTTCCCTCAGTTGTATTCTGTTAAGTACACAGTTTTTGTGTATGGACACAGGCACATTTTAGGGGCGTGGTGGATATCACTAATTACATATAAATTGAATGACTTTGAATGCACAAAATTACGTGGTAGGGCAAGGAGGCATCACAGAGAGAAGACATCAGTCCCCGCCTGGTAATGACAAACTTCACAGGCCTGGGAGACATCGGGGTGATGGGTTTGAATGATTCCCTCTTTTGGTACCCATCACACGGA
Source organism: Pseudorca crassidens (assembly GCF_039906515.1). Lineage (NCBI taxonomy): Eukaryota > Metazoa > Chordata > Mammalia > Artiodactyla > Delphinidae > Pseudorca > Pseudorca crassidens. The sequence continues at coordinate 7,058,920 of NC_090318.1, forward strand.
CTTTGTAAGCAAATTGTTTCCCCAAGTTATTTTTTCCCATGCTGCAACATGGACTGTGAAAAGAAGAGATGTGAGAAAAATGCACAGCCTTTCATTTCACGAAGCGAGACCCTCAACTTGTGTTCTACAGTCGAGAACTAATTCCAGAGGCGTCCTTGTATCTCTGCAGAACATTCACGTAGTGAATTTTTTGTTCTTTGAATCGACAACTTCAGTGTTATAGTGTGACCAGTGGTAAATAGCCACCCAAGAGGAAAGAAGACACACGTCCACACAGACTCCTAAAACAGTGTTCACAGCAGCATTATTCAGAGAAGAACTGGAATCACCCCAGATGTCCGTCAGCAGCTGAGTGGATAAACAGAATGTGGTCTCTCCACACAATGGAATGTGAGTCAGCCATAAAAAGAAATGAAATACTGATGCGTGCTACAGCGTGGTTGCAACTCAGAAACGTTATGCTGGGACACAAAAGGCTGCCTATTATTTGATGCCATTTCTGTGAAATGTCCAGGAAGGATTAACCTGCAGAGACAGGAGGGAGATGAGTGGTTATTGCCAGCTGTAGGAGGGGAGAGATGGGGAGTGACAGACAATGAGTGCCGCGTTTCTTTTGAGGGTGATGAAAATGTTTTAAAACTACATTTGTAGTCATGGTTGTACAACTCAGAATATACAAAGAAATAACAACAGCACTGAACTATACACTTACGGTGGGTGGATTTTATGGTATGTAAATTGTATCTCAGTAAAAGAATTTTTTAAGGCGGTAATAGAATGCAATTTTTGCAGACACTGTCTCTAAGTGAAAGGGGGCCTCTAACACAGACCTGTTGAAGACAGAGTATCTTCAAAATAAGCCACCCTGACACCAGCACATGGTAGAGCAACTCTGTGCCAGACACTGGCTTTTTCTTTGAGGTGTTTCTCTGTGACCCTGATCCTACCGGGTCTTAACCCTAATCACTCCGTGTCTACACTTGGGCTCAGTCCTTCTAGTCTTTTCTGTCTTCCTGCTTTCTGCCCGAGGAGCCTTGTGATGGTGTGCTTGGCCAGCTCTCCCAAATACCCTACAAAAGACTCCATGAGTTGCTCTCACGGGAGACTTACACAGTTAACCCCTGATTCCTGAGACTACAGCGCAGGGTTTCCTCCAGCTATAACCTCACCACACTTAGCTGAGCTCTTTTATCTTTCCTTCTCTCCAGATAGGAAATGCGCTCCTGGCCATCCACAGTCAGAAGCACATTTCCCATCGAACCCCAACGCTCATGAAATCACCCTTACCCTTGCCATGTGTGACAAACTGTCATTTTCTTGTTTATCCACTTTCATTTCATTTTTTCAATGCTGGTCACCACCTACTCCATTGAATTCACAACTATCTAATTATATGAGTGACCCTCCCCAGTTCAGAAAATATAGATCCACGGGGGTATTAGGCAATATATGCAGACCTTTTGGTTGTCACAGATGGGTAGGGGGTTGCTCCTGCCATCTAGTGGGTGGAGGCCGAGGATGCTACTTATGCTACAGTGCCCAGCAGAGCGCCCACAGCGGAGGACGACCTGGCCCCAGATAGCCACAGTGCCAAGGCTGAGAAACCCTTCGCTCAGCTTGAGCAAAGTAAACAGCAGATGAGGATCTGCTAGGCAGGTCTTGTAGTTAACTCTAAAGCAAGGCTGAAGGAGAACCCTCCGCAATTGACAGCGGTGACCTCGTTCCTGCCTCTCCTTTCTACTTGATCTTCACCTTCTGTACTGCTAATCCAGTGCAGACAGTGTAGGTCCCCAGACGACTTAGCTCAGGAGAGAGAGAGGCTCGACCCATGATCAGTATTTAGCTGGGGGCTGGTTTGCGCCCAGTGGGTTTGCACAGGCCTCAATCAACCTAACTCGTGTAGGAGAGTATTGTATCCCTGTGAGCCCCATTCAAGCCCCCTAATTTGAACCAGCTTCCTCTGCCAGGGGTTGGTCCCCAGGGGAGTGTGGGTCTTTGTTATTTGGGCCTAAGGTTGCTCTGCGTTGCAGTGTTCTGAAATAAAGGCCCACTCTGCCCATACCACGGCCTCAGAATGACACAGGCCTGGCTCCGCCCTCCACGCGCCTTGGCTGCAGGAAGCGTCTGGTGTTGGACCCTCCTCCTGCCGTGTGGCTTCTCCGCTCACATCTGCCTCAGGCCTCCCCCACACGGCCCCCATCCTGCCCTGCCATCTGCTCCTGTGGAAACTTCCAGCTCGCCAGCCCCGCCCTAACTCTCCTTCTTTCTCACCTGAGAACCCAGGAACCATCCGTGAGGCAGCTCGTGGGCCTCCACTCACCTCCACACCTAAATCACATGTTCCCTAAACTTTAAAACACCTACTGCTGGAAACCTACCCCCAGAGATTTGGGCTTCTTTGGTCTGGGATGTGGCCCACCCATCGGAATTTTTTAAAGCTACCTGGAAACCCAAAGGGGGAAAAAAATTTTTTTTTCAAAGGGGAGTTCCAAGATTACCTAGCAGTTAGGATTCCGGGCTTTCAGGGCCAGGGGCCAAGGTTCAGTCCCTGGTTGGGGACCTGACATCCGGCAAGCCACGTGACACGGCCAAAAAACACAACGACTCGGAGAGTGTCATGTATAGCCAGGGTCGGGGCTCTCCTTCCCCTCTTCTCCCCCTTTGCTGATCCCCAGTGCGCCGCTGCATTTCTTCTCTTTGTTCCCCTTAGAACCACTTGGAGAACTCTGGGTATCTCTTTTGGGGGGTGTTTTCCTGTGAGTTAATATTCTGAATTTGGACTCATGGAGGCTTCTCCTAGGAAAGAAAGAATGCTAGATTATTGCTGGGGGAATGGAACTCAGGAACATGTTTTGAAAATATTTTTTTCAGTTATGTGAACTCTAACACTGTTGGCATTTGGAACTGGATCCTGCCCTGTGTGTGGTAGGGTGTTGAACAGCATCCCTGGTCTCCACCCACCAGATGCCAGTCCCACCCCTGGTCCTACCTGTGACAACCCCACTGTCTCCAGACACTGTACACATCCCCTGCGGGGAGCAAAATCGCCCCAGTTGGGAACCACTGATGTAAGAATATACAGAAGTATGTTTCTGCTTTGCTGATTTTTAACTACGTTAAAAAATATACCTTTTCAAAATATTTTTCAATCTTATTGAATGCCAACAGCACTTTGTGTTGTTGAGGTGGGAGAGAGAGCGTCACGCCCATCCTCCCGGGTACCTGAAGAGGAAAGCAGGAACAGACCTGCTGCAAGAAGAACGACCTGGAGCTGGGCACATAAATCAGTGAGAGGCAATGCGTTCAGTGAAATTAGCAGAGGCACGGCCTGGCCTCTTCTGTCTCCCGACCGCCGCCCTGGCTCAGGCGCTGGCCTTGCGGGAGTCCACAGAGCTCCCACTGCTGACGGGCCCAGGGCACCTCCTGACTTCCATTCTGCCTTCCATCCAGGCCAGTGCAGCTTCCTCTCTCTGGGGATCACGGGACCCCTTCCCTCTGGGAAGCTGCGCCTTGACGCACCGTCAGACACCAGAAGAGCTGCCTGCAGTCAGGAGCGAGATGTGGCCGGGGCGAGAACCGTTTGTCACTTCTGCATGATGGGGCGCCATCAGGCCCAGCGCCCCCCAAGCTTGTGTCTGCACACAGCTGTACCGGGGGCAACAGATAATGAGGAGGCGTCTTTCCAAACCAACAGAGCATCAGGGGAGTGTTTAACATTTTGCAGCATGTCTAGAACTATGTTAGGAATTTCAGAGGAGACACTGGCCCTTGGATTCTCTCCTCCTGAATTGTTTGTGGGGAAATGAGCCACGCTGTTTCCCGTTCTCGGACCTGCGTGCAGCACACTGCCGTGTAAAGACGTGTCCACGTGTGACTACACAGAGAGCCGCTGCACAGGGCGTGAGGCATGGCGTGGAAGGGAAATGCAGGGGCCTGTGTTCAGAGGCAGGACAAAGGAAGTTTCCTGGCTTCTGCGGTCTCTCTTGACCTGTCTTGGTGTTCTTACCTTCAATGTCACGCTGCTTCGGGCACTGCCACTCACAGGGGGTCCCCCACAGGTGCTGGGGTACCGTGACTCAGCAAGTGGGGCACGTCTGATGACCCCAGCCACCGCCCCGCACGCGGGGCAGAGGGCGGCATCAGTCCTGGGTGGAGACAGGGAAGTGGGCTGCAGAGAGCCCCCTCCCCGGGGAGCCTCCCGGCCCCAGCTCCGTGCTCCGTTATCCTCGGGCTTCACTTTCAAGTCCCACACTCAAAGATAAAATTATTACAGCTGTCCATATGGCAGTTTCAGAGTATTAAACCCCAGACCAGGACCCCACGTGAGCATGGGGCCTCGTGCCACTGAAGTGTCACACAGCCACGAAGCTGGCCCTGCCTACCCCTAAAGCGTCAGCCAGGCTTTGACATAACTAAGTAAAGGATGAAGAAGACATTTTCCAAATCACAAGATGATGCAATAGCCAGTTGCCCAAATAATTCGTTCTATTAGAAACAGAATTAGCATTCCAAGCACTTTTGCTCTTCTCAGTTGCCAAATTCTGTTTTCACATTGTTAGTCTCTATACAGTGAAAACATACAATGCACTTTTTTTTTAAATCAGCCTCCATTTTTGGAGTTCCTGGCATGTATTTCTTGATTGATTTGTAAAACAGCCAAAAAAGAACTGAGGATTTGTTGTGGCCAGAATACATATATTTCACAAAAATCCCTTGTTCAAAATATAATGAAATCACTTGCCCGGAGTTGGAGAGGGCCTAAGCAGTGTGGAATAAGTAGGAAGCGTGATGGTAAAGGATTATCACCAGAATCTGTCACTTCTCGGCCGGGGTTTCTTGGCATGGAGACCTTGAACCTCCTGCCCTAGAATCTGCCCAGCCCCAAGGACCAGAGCGACCAGAGCTCCAGGGCTGACATCCTGGGCATCTGCCTTTGTAACAAACGCCCCAGGTGGCCTGACGCACCCACACTTGGAGAAGCACTGCCCAGTCAAACGTGGCTCTGACTGGCCCCAGGCAGTCGTGAACAGCACACGCTCCTCCTAGAAGTGGGACGAGCCCCCTCGTATTCTAGCTGCTGTTCTGAGACGTCCTTGGCGGGAATACCAGGCCACAGACACATGGCATCTAAAGGCATCCCCCGCTGGCACAGAGGTGCGGAGTCATGCAGCAAAATTCTGAGGGCGTGGGTGCCGGGCTCCTGGCCCTAAACTCGCCTCTCCAGCCGTTCTGGGTTCAAGGAGCACATGCAGGGGCTACTTACACTGCTCCATCCTAGCTTCTCCACCTCCTGAATCAGGTGTTGAAAAATACAGACACGCTTTGTGTCCTTCCTGTCTACAATCCCAACCTGCGATAGGAGGGAAAACTCCAAGCGCAGATACCTTATGCTCGGGAAACACATTCCTGTCTTCTTAGGAGGTGAGTTTCTTAACTTTAAGAAATCCTCCACCTGTGAAATGTTTTTGTTATATTCTTGAGACAGAAATCTGCCAATTTGGTAAATTCTTTCTTAAACAAGATTCGTTATCTGTAGTTCTAAACATCTTTCTTTTGGGGGGAAGGGTAATTAATTTGCACTGGACAGGATGGACATTTGCTCCCATTTTCGAGTGTTCAGAACACTGTCTTCCGGTCACATCTGCCATCCCCCCAGCCATGCATCTGTCACCTCCAGGACACTCCAGGAGAAGGAGCTGGTCCTTGTTCTATCAGCACATCTGTTTTTGGAAGGATCCCATCTGGCAAAGCTTCGTCTTCTTTCCCCGAAACTTTTTGCCACGAGAGATGTGTTGATTTCATTTAAACTACGAATATACTGTAAAATACAAGAGCCCAGGAGCCCTAAATGCAAAAGAAAAAAAACTTTAGGGTAAAATAGGAAGAAAATAAAGAGATTATTATATCGATAACTTCTGAGAAGCTTTCATAAATTCTGCAAGATGGTGATAACGGTCGACAACCTGGCAAGTGTTTCGGGGAAACGAACAGGAAGCGAAACCCACTGTGTGCATCACGGAGCCAGCATTTCAGTGTGTAAAGTCCCTCAAGCCTTCAGGGTCTTCAGAGCCATCTTGTAACCTACACACTCCATGGAGATGATACCCTCACCGCCTACATCCCATCCTCCAGCACAAGACTTCCTGGAGGATCTAATGGGACAAAGCTTTGAAACAAAGAAACGAACCAAGGGTGGGAGGGGCAGGAACAAACTTGGCTCTTCCCCAGAGTCTCTCAGGGTGACTGGTCTTTCTTTTTCTCTCTTATCCAGCACCGCGCCCCCGCCCACCTCCCCACCACCCCCCACCCCCACCCCCACCCCCGCTTCTTGTTCTCCATCATTATTTTGAGTCAGCAAAGAGGAAGTGTCAGGGCACTCCGCGGGAACACTCCTGATGGTGTACCTAAGGAAAAACGGCAACATCTCTCCTGTTCTTTTTACTCAGAAATCTGTGTTTGATTGGAGGATGCACTGTTCAAAGCAAAGAACTCCTTGGAGATTCTCCGGATGAGAAAGGGACTCATAGTAAACCAGTTCAAGGTCAGGCGGATGGGGTTTTTTTTGGTTTGGTTTGGCAGCGCAGCTCCCAGGCTCTCTGGTACACCAGGGCGTGCCTTAGCTGGATGTCTGCACAGAGAGTCACTTTTCATAAGGATCTGAAGGTGCAGGGGAGCGCCAGCCAGGGACAATTGCCAAAAATAGCCGACTTCCAGGGCTGCAGAGAAACTGCAAGACCAGCATAAAAGGACCCAAGTCACACCAACTAACCCATCGATGCGAAGCCAGGGGGCTAGGTTATAAAACACCCCACAGTAAGATTTTTAGAAGGAGTGTTTATCTACTGAAATGTGCCTTGGGCTGCAGTTCAGCCAGCTGAAAGGAAGGTGCATTTTAGAAACGCAGCAAGGTGCATCCCCAGTAGAGAACCACTAGAGTAAGGTGACTAGTAGAGCAAACCGGCCTGGCTGGCATCAGGAGACAGTCCAGTTAGTCACTGGAGTGGGGGAGGGGAGGTTGTGCTTCACGCGGTCTTGTAGGGACCCAGATCTCATCCATCTTGGGCTCCGCCGTCCGTCAGCATCTGAATTCTGCAGTCTAACAGGGAAGCAGAGAGAGAGCATGGGGCGGTCAGATGGGGGTTCCCGAAGCAGGAACGTAGCAGCCATAGAGCACTGGCAGCAGGCCTCATAAACCTGCAAGGGAGGTGGAATGCCGGCTAGCTTCATGCCCCGAAGAAAACAGAAACGGTAATGGGGTCTGAAGAGCACATGTATTCTCTATCAGACATAAATGCTTGTCAGGGTCCGCTGTCCCTCTAAAGAAATCTCTGGACGGATACGCACCGACCCAGTCATGGAAACAGTGGGGGAGGGGAGCTGGGTGTCTGAGAGTCGTGAGAGGGCAGGAGAGTTGCTCTCCACTATTTAGACGTTTTGAATTGTATATGCATGTCTACTAAAGAAGAATGAATTTTCGTTTCAAGTCCTCATTAGGAAAATAACGAGAGCTCAATGCACACAAGCCCCAGAAATGGACATAAGCGCTTCCACAGGTGAATATAAAACTGCCTGTGGGCTTCCCTGGTGGCGCAGTGGTTGAGAGTCTGCCTGCCGATGCAGGGGACACGGGTTCGTGCCCCGGTCCGGGAAGATCCCACATGCCGCGGAGCGGCTGGGCCCGTGAGCCATGGCTGCTGAGCCTGCGCGTCCGGAGCCTGTGCTCCGCAACGGGAGAGGCCACAACAGTGAGAGGCCCGCGTACAGCAAAAAAAAAACACAAAAAAAACAAAAACAAAAACAAAAAAAACAAAAAAAAAAACAAAAAACAAAAAACTGCCTGTGTTCTTGAAGACCAGAGTTCTGTCTTCTGAGGGGATTAAAGACAGAACACTTCAGATTCAGTGAATGTGAACAGGCTTTCACCAAAGTCGATTATATCTGCGTCTTTCAGTCAGTCTCCTGTCACTTCCATAGGAAACAGTTCTTGATTACTTTCAGAGTAATTGGAACCAAAATGTGTCTCTGTGAAAACATACTATTAAAACAGCTCAGGATGATTTTAATCTAGTTCATGATAATAAAAAAAAAAAACCAATTTCATATGAATTTCCTCTATTCCATTTTGAAAGGTTTTGCTCTAATAGCCATTCCTGTTAGGATTGCTAAACGTATTTTACTTAATGTTCATAAACAGATACGCAATGTGGAAAGGTTCTTACTGGAGATTCACGATTTTTATTGAAAGAAAATCCTCCCCTAGAACTTCTGCACATTCTCTTTCTTCCCTGTTGGCTTACAGAATGTACATCCTAGGAGATAGTAACATTGTTTGAGGGTGTGACGTTTTGTTGCTCTTTGTGGTATTTCCTGATAAGTCCTTGCTGGAGGCCCTTTTAATTTTAAAAATACCTCTAAACACTGCTGTTTTGGAGTAGTTAGAAAATAATTTTCAGGTGGCTACTCTTGTATGCTCACTAGATTAAAATTTTAGATCCTGTAGAATATTTGTATCAGTCAGCTTTTTCTGCATAACAAACATCCCCAACACTTAATGACTGAAAACAACCACCGTTTACTTAGCTCATGATTCTTTGAGCTGGATTCAGGTGAGTGGCTGGACTCAGTCTTGGCTGAACTCAGTTATGAATCTGTAGTTGGCTTCCAGGTGAACTTGAGACTGGCTGCTGAGCAGATGGCTTGTCTCTGCTCCACATGGTCTGCCACCCTCCAACAGGCAAGGCAGACCTCAAAGAGAGAAGTGGGGTGTAAGACTCTTGACACCTAGGCCTGGAACTCACACATTGTCCCTGCTGTCACATTCTGTTGGCCCTAGCAAGTTATAAAGCCAGGCCAGATTCAAAGGAAGGGAAAATAGGTTTGACCTATTGATGGGGGTCATTGCAAAGGGGCATGCATGCAGGTGGCAGTGAAGGATCATGGCCGTTCTTACAATCTGCAATAGTATTTATTTCTATTTTCCTAATCACATTGTCCTATACGGAGGTTTTAAAAATCCAAGCCTGTAAAGAATGGGGTACAAGAGTTGAAAACCAGAAATCTCCATTGGATTCTGATTAGACACAAGCCCTGAATGGAATGTCCTGAATGGGCATTGTTTTTAAACTTTGAAACGTCTGGCTACATATCTGTCCTCAAAATATAACCTTGAACATCAGATTCTTAAGTTGCTCCCAAAGCTACCTGTTTTCTTGCTCGGTAAAATAATTACCCGTCTCCTGCAGCAGTGGAAAATCACATGTGATCACTGTAGAGATAGTGGGTGTTACAGCAATAGAAAAAGATGTTGATTTGATACAAGGTTTACGTAGCTAAAACTCACGGATGTGGAACAAAACAGCCTCATTATTTTTGTATTCCGTTCAAAATGCAAAGGGTGGTGGGGAAGGAGAGGCAAGCCAACTTTAATAAATGGAAAAGGACAAAAACGCAGTAAAAGAAAATCATTAATGTCTTGTTCAGGAGGAGGAGGCATTAACCAAGAATAATGAAAAAAGAAAATTGACAGCATGGTCCCTGGTGAAAGCCATGCTGCCGCCACAACTAAAACCAACCTGGAGCTCAAAGCCCCGTTCTCCCTCCTCCCACCCTGCCACCCTGCCAGGTCCCACCCTGCCACCGCCTCCCAACCCTTCACAGGATCGTGGGTCCACTCTCCACACATGCTAAATGTGTGATGTTCCTAAAACATCACAAGGAGCTGGGGAGGGCACCCCCAAACTATTTCCTTACATTTTTTTTATATTGGCAGCACATTTCCAAGGGGTAAAAATACCCATTCCCCCTCACCCCCTATATCTTTGGTGTTAAAATAAGAAGAAATGGTTTTTTGAGGTGGTGGGACAATTACACATGACTGTGTTGAAGGCACAGACCATCGAGCAGACTAAAAGTATCTGAAGGAGAAGCCAGGTACAGTGAAGAAATTACATCATGAACCTCTGAACCAGTATGTCCTTCCTCCTTTTTCTTTAGTTAATTTAATAAACAAGTTACTGAGCATTTAAAATGAGAAAGGCATTGGGCTAGTTGTGGGGGAAGCATAGAGATTAATAAAACATAGCTCTTTCTCTCGAGGAGATTATAACTTATCAGGAAAGAGAAGCACTTACTCAGTAACAGTAACACGAGGTTGAAGTAAACATAATCCATCCTCGTTATTCGTGGATTCTCGATAGAATTATTTATTGAAATCAATACTTATAGGGTTTTCACAGTCATTCAAGGCCACGTACACAATGGGGAAAATGTTTTGGTTGCTTGACAAGCATGTTCCCAGCTGAGGTTTTTCACACCCTATTTAGTACCAATGTTTTTTGCCCTTTGTGCTTTTTATTGATGATTTCAGCATTTAAAATGACCCACTAATGCTGCAGCGCTGTCTAGTGTCCTAAGCGTGAGAAGGCTTATGGAGAAAATACGTGTGTTACATGAGCTTCCTCCAGACATGAGTTGTAGTGTTGGCCGTGAGTTCAGTGTGCATGAATCAATAGCATTTATTAAATAAGGTGTCGATAAACAGGAACACGCATACAAGAAGCTTATGTGCTGATGAAATGAAATGTTGCGAGCAGAGGCTCACAGGAACCTAACCCTGTCTTTCCCCAGGAGCAGTGGTTCCGTCTTCACTCATAGTGTTCATGGCAACCTTGTACAACATCACTACTGTGAATAATGAGGATCAGCTGTTTGTTAAATGAATGAGTAAAAGGATGTGTGTCACAGAGGGACCGCTAAAACGCTTGGATACTCCGAGACAACTTCCAGTTGAAGGAAACCAGAAGAACTCTTTGGAGGAGGAAACATACCAGCTGAGTCTTGCAGACTGAGTCAGTTGTGGATTTAAAAAGTTGGTTACGCACACCCTGCAGGATGGAAGAGCACAGACAAAATCATAGATGTGGAAAACCCTGGTACGCATCCTGCTTACAAGCACAAGTCCCAAGGTCAGACCCTCTGAGTCTAAAGGCAGTTCTGCGACCTCGGGTAAGTTACTCAGTTTCCAGTGAAGGGGGTTAATAATAGCATCTCTCTCATAAGGTTGCTATGAGGGTGAAAATCTGTTAAACCTTCTTCGAGAGCCGCGTGCGTGTTAAATATCTACAACAAGTCAGCTGTCACTGCTGTTATTATTTATGTCATAAGGTCGGTGGATTTTCGTTTGGCTCCGTCATAAGTTACATGAGGCAAAACTGGGAAGTAGAGCTGGAAATAAAGGTTGAAGTCAGGTCCCTGAGAACCTTGGATTTTTTTTTTTTTTTTTTTTTTTTTGGCCGCACCGCACGGCATGTGGGAATCTTAGTTCCCCCACCAGGGATCGAACCCACGCCCCCTGCATTGGAAGGCAGTCTTTTTTTTTTTTTTTAATACATTTATTTGTATTTATGGCCGTGTTAAGTCTTCGTTGCTGCACGCGGGCTTTCTCTAGGTGCGGGGTGAGCGGGGGCTACTCTTGGTTGTGGTGTGCGGGCTTCTCGTTGCGGCAGCTTCTCTTGTTGCAGAGCATGGGCTCTAGGCTTGCGGGCTTCAGTAGTTGTGGCTCGTGGGCTCAGTAGTTGTGGCACGTGGGCTCAGTAGTTGTGGCTCACGGCCTTAGTTGCTCTGCGGCATGTGGGATCTTCCCGGACCAGGGCTGGAACCCGTGTCCCCTGCAGTGGCAGGCGGATTCTTAACCACTGCACCACCAGGGAAGTCCCAAGAACCTTGTATTCTTGATGAGGAAACAGACTTTTCACCCCTTAGCACTGCGGAGCAGGAGTGGGTTTTTGAACTGGGAACAGAGAACATTCAGGTTGTGCTACATCCTGAGGCTGATGGTGGGAAGGAGAAAGGATGGGAAGGGACACAGATGGGGACTGAGAGACCAGTGAAAAGATGGTCCAGAAGTGGGGAGGGTTCCAGGAGGGGACGGAGAAGAGAGAGTTCATGAGATCTGGAGTAGGTCAACTCAGAAGAGTCAAACATTATGCATAGGGTGCTGGTGGTGTTTTGCTTCTTCATCTGGTGCCGGTTCCATGAGAGCATTTAGGCTGAGAATTCAGGGAGCCCTGACTTAGCGCGTGTGCACTTTTCTGTATGAATATGGCTGTGACGTAGCTGAAAAGTGAGTTAAAGATGTCAGGCAGGAAGGCTCGTTGGAAGATGGATCCATTTCAGTGAACAAGATGGAGAAGAAGCAGAGCTGGGCGGGGAAGGTGCCGTTGAGTTTGGCATCTGAGAGTTTGAGAAACTTCATAAATGGGGGTGATCTTGATGGAAAACGAATAGCCCCTTGGTTGCAAGGGCACCATCTGAAACCTTCCATTTCAGAGTCAAGAATCTTGAAGGTGGGCTACAGTTCTCTTGATTTTTAAATGAAGCAAGTAAAAAGGAAGGGAGGGAGGGAAGAAGGAAGGAAGGAAAAAGGGAGGGAGGGAGGGAAGACTGGCCTCAGGTAGTGAAATTTGGGGTATTCATTGACAATTAGGCTGACATTCTTGTCTTCTCACAAAGGACTAGCAGACGCTTGGATACAGGTCTGGCTTCCAGTCTTTCCTACAAGACAGGAGTGTACCACAGCCTGACTAAAATTCTAATAGAACTCTCAAAAGCTTTGCCAGCATCTTAGTTCTACTTGAAACACCAATTATCCAATGGGGAGCAGAGAGGTGCCAACCGAGAAGGTTTTAAATGTCTTCATTCCTCCTCCGTTAATCCAGCTCGTTTTACTCTGGGAAATAGGCTGGGGTGGGATGCGGGTTAAAATCAAAAAGGTGACGTCCTATTTCTCATAAAAACAAGCCTCGTTTCTCCCTTCAAGTGCAAAAGCGAGTAATCAAAGATGGCAGCTGTCCTAGTGAACCTGTGTGTGCTCATTAAATAGCGGGGGGTACCCAGGGCGTTTATTTCAATGAAAACAATTAAGCATATACATTTTGTCTGCTCAGCCTTAATGATTCCCTGTTGACAGGGCTGCGTGCGGGGTACTTCTTGAGTTTCTAAGCAAGATGATTAAACGGAAATGACTGGCAAGTCTTATAATTTGGGTAACTGCCAGACAGACCAAGGATAAAAACACAAAAAAAGAAGAAAAAAAGAGACTGATGACCCGCAGCACTTTTTTTTTTTTTTTTTTTTTTTTTTTTACTGTTGGAAAGATTACCTTTGAGGCCCCAATATTTATCTGCTAGCACAACGCGGCTTCCAAACTGGACCACCCGCCATCATACCCAAGCAGGACCATACCGTCTCTCTAAGCCTGGGAAACCACTTCTGAAACACCTCTAGGGCATCAAGGTCACGATGAAGGATTAATCACAGGAAATGTATAAAGTAGAAGAAAACCCGTCAAGGGCTCTATTTCCGACACTGCTTTCTCTAGAGTTCAAGGGATTCACGCCGTTGGGGCATCTGTCTTTGATTTTCATAATCTCACGCAAAAAAGATAGCGTTTGCCCTGAACTTGAAACACATTTAAAACACTGTGTGTTCTCAAAGAGTCAGAACATACCCCAATCAAAATTATGCTTTCCAAAACCTGATTTCATCAAAGAAGTGGATAATGAGGAAGGGGAAAGTCTCTAGGAGTTCGCTGAAAATGCTGCTTCCAGAGTGTATACTGGGGCCATTAGATAGAAATCAGCCCTTCCTTAAAGTACAGGCTTGTAAATAAAAAAAAAAAAAAAGTACAGGCTTGTTGGGACGCAAGGGAAGATGATGTTAGACCCGCAGGCTGCACTCCCCTCAGGAGGGATGAGGAATGAAATAGTTTGTGCGTGTTGCAACAAGGTGGAATCTGGGATCTTTTTTTTTTCTTTTTTTTTTGCGGTACACGGGCCTCTCACTCTTGTGGCCTCTCCTGTTGTGGAGCACAGTCTCCGGACGCGCAGGCCCAGCGGCCATGGCTCACGGGCCCAGCCGCTCCGCGGCATGTGGGATCCTCCCGGACCGGGGCATGAACCCGTGTCCCCTGCATCGGCAGGCGGACTCTCAACCACTGCGCCACCAGGGCAGCCCCGTTTTGATGAAGCTCGAGGAAACCAGAAAATTCACAACCTACTTCCTAAGGGTTAACTGTGCTTTGAAACCTAAAATTGTGCTTTCTTCACAAAAAAAGGCAGATCTGAATCACAAAATAATAAGAAAAAATGTAAATTCACTATTCCAAATTATACATAACAGGAATTATTACTTGATGAACAGGAAACCAAAAGTCTCCTGTCATGTGTTTACCCTCTTGTGAACGGGGCACGCTCACGACAGCAGACCAGGGTCCAGTTTGCGTCTGTGCCCACAAGCCTGGTTGAATGTGGAGCCCTGAGTGGGTGTCAGTCGCCACCACAATTCACTGAGTATCGTGTCCTTTGGGTCACCGATCATTTGGCCGCTGATCCCAACACGTGAATCCGGTTAGCCCAGGATCGCTCAGCCTCAGCACTCTTGACGTTTGGGACCAGATCTTCCTTTATTGCTGGGAGGCGTCCTGTGCACTGTACAGTGTTTAGCAGCATCCTGGCCTCCACCCACTAGATGCTGGAACTTACCCCCACCCCTGTGACGACAAGCGAAAATGTCTACAGACATGGCCAAATGTTTCAGAGGGGATGTGAGGACACAGTCACCTCCCAGTGAGAAGCGTCAGGCTTAGATACAGAGATGTAGTCCTGCCTGTCCTGATCTCACGTTCACGACTGGCCGACCCACCCAAAGGCCCGCCAAACTGCCCGAGAAAAGCGACTCTTCACGGCTGCTCACGATTACGATTCAGCTGCCATTCTTCTCCACAACCTGACTCTTGGATTTCTGCCTCCGATCCAGGCAGTGAGACCTGCGTCTGACCCCCTTACAAGAATTGTTGGACCTCCCACTCAGTTCTTGCTTCTAGGTCCCAAGTCTCCTGCTCTCGGGTCTCCAAGAGGAAGAAATTGTCATCAGGCAGCCCAGGAACCTGGGAACCTCACCAGCTGGGCCCATATCTCTCCCACCCTGTTTTCACCTCCACACGCAGTCAGGGCAAGGGGACCCAGTACCTACCGCCTGGCCTTTCTTGCACTGACCCTAAGGACAACACAGTGAAGGAATCTGCAAGTTGGTGAACCGGGTCTGCCATACTTGGTTCCACATTCTGTCTCATCAGTTGCCTCGAGCAAACTCTCCTCATTTCCCTTAAGGAAGAACTGATTAAAGGTTCAGACTTAACTCATGAAAAGTCAGCAACCAGCCAAGTGTTTATTGAACGAGAAGCTAGGCCAGTGAGGACCTGGTGGTCTGGGAAGCCTCCAGTGTGTGTTCATTCGTTCAGTCACCCATTAGAACAAGACTCTGACAGGTCACCATTGTGTCTTCTATGGCTAGAAAAGTCTGATGCTGAATAAATATTTGTTGAATGAGTTCATTTACTTCTCAGAAACGTTAGGTCAATGACTATTACTTAAGGACATCTTGCATGTTCTGTGCCGGTGTCAGCAAAATGAATGAATGAATCAATCAGTCCATGATTCCTGGACACTGGTGGCTTTCTAGTGACAGGAGACCACCATTTTCATATTAGGGTTGTGGTGGGCAGAATTCTAAGGTGACCCCTGACATCCCTGACCCCTGGCATACACATGGCCTCTCCGAGTTAATCACATGCTAACACCTAGGTGCTTCTGAGGGGATTTTGCAGGTGGAATTAAATCCCAGATCAGCTGACCTTAAGAAAGGGAGATTACCCTCAGTGGGTCTGACCTAGTTAGGGGAGGCCCTAAAGGTGAGAGGGCTTTTCCTGGAAAGAGAGATTTGAAGCCTGAGGGGGAGTCTCTCTACTGGATTAAAAGATGAAGGAAGCCCTGTGGCAAAGACCGTGGGTGGCTTCTGGGAGCCGAAAGCAAGCCCCAGCTGACAGCCCACGGGGAAACCCGGGCCTCAGCTTTACAACTGCATGGAGCCGAATTCCGCCACACCCAGTTGCACCCGGGCAAGGACCACATCTTCGGCCGGGAAGCACAGCTCCACAGCCACGGCCAGGCCAACGCCTCGACAGCAGCCCAGAGAGAGCGGAACGGAGGATGCAGCTGCACGTACCCAGACTCCTGACCTACGTTCCAAGTACGAGCTGATAAACGGCTGTGACCTTAAGCTGCTCAGTGTGCGATGATTTGTGAGGTAGCAATAGAAAACGAATACAGAGTTCAAAACAACAGTAATTCAGTAAGTAGACCACAGAGCTGATTCTCATATTAATGGGGGAAAAGTTTGTATCATGTGGAACCAGACCCCTCCACGCAGTGGCAGGAGGCTTCACCCCTCAGCCTACGACCTGCCTGAAGCTATCGTGAGAGCAGGAGAAGTCTGTAAGGCAAAGAACAAGAGGAGGGAGAAAGCGGGAGAGAAATGTAGGGACGGGGCGGACAAAGGCGTCCACGAGCAATGCCGTGCTTGAGGGCAAACTGGGGAGACGTCAGTGAGTTGGGGAGAAGATACTGAGGACATTTGCCGTTCGTGTGGGATAATTAGCCAGAGAGAGGAGGGGAAAGGCTTTCACAAGTTCTGCTACGCTGGACCATGAATGAAAGCCCCATTTGGGCATTTCCTCAATGCCACGCAGACTTAAGTTACTTTGAGATGAAAACTAGTCCAGTTTCCCCATCCTTGGCTTCCCCCCGCTCTCCTAGCTCCTACCTGGAGGCCTCAGGTCTGGGAAGATTCCCTGAAGAGCCATCAACGCAATTCTACAAGAAAAATGCCCGTCTCCCTCTTGAAGCTCACTGTCCTGTGGCTCCCACCTTCCCTGGTAGCAGCGGAGAGGATGAGGAAGTGGGTGATGATAAGGGAGAGGCGCGTATGTCCGTGCCTTTTGTCAAGCTCCGCAGGAAACGACCACCTTCAAAGGGCACTCCTTGCCCAGACTCTTCCAGTCTCTTTCTCCTGCAGCAGCAGTTCTCAACTGCAGTGGGTTTTTTCCCCCAGGGAACATTCGGCGACGTCCAGAGACACGTTTGGTGGCCACGCCTGGGAAAGGAGGGGTGATCCTGGCATCGAGTGGGAAGAGAGCAGGGGTGCTGCTAGCCGGCCTGCAGTGTGCAGAGCAGCCTCACAACCAAGGCTCATCCAGCCCCAGGTGTCAATTATGCCGAGGCTGAGAGACCCTGACTTACAACCACTGATGGCCAAGGGTTGAAGATCACAGATGCCAGAGAAAGCGATGGAAGCCAAGCATATCTGCTCCCACAGGCGGGTCGCTATGTTTGGTGTATTGGATGTTTGTCTGTGGAAAATCAGAAAACAAAAAGAAAAAAAACCCACCATTATTTCTCAGGTAAAAAAAAATTACTGAAATGCAAACCACATGAGGATAGTTATCTTGTTCAGCTGCCCGCAGAAAAACATACAGCAAGACGCAGGCCAGTTTTGGAACCTCCCATCAAGCTGCCACAGGAGGAGGCGGTTCCTGATACCCGGGAGGCTGCCTTTCCACGCGTGCTGGCGATCCCTGCGCTGCCGGCCTGCCTGTACGCTCGCAGGATGGTTACGAGGCGTCTGCGAGGTAGGCTCGTCCCACGGTAGGGATCGGACACCCAAATGAACGCCGTGAGTTCTGCTTCTGGGAGGTTCCATGGGAAGAACAGATGTCACCGGTGGGGCAGGACTGCCTGAAGACAGAGCACAGAGCTGCTGGCCATCGTTTGGGGGCCCAACCAAGACACCCTGTTTCTCTAAGTGGCTTCGTAGATGAACAGGACGACGGTCGAGGGAGGGGTGAACAGGGCAGGTGGGATTCGTTCTCAGGACTGCTCTTGCCTCCAGCGCTCCGCCCCAAAGGGCCGGCCTCTGGCCTGTCCGTGGCAAGCGCCTCTCAGCAGCGGGACAGCTGTGTTGCGCTCCTGACGAGTTCTCCTGAGCTGGTGCGGTCATGTCCTGCTGAGTCAGAACCCGGGGGGATGTGGGTGTCTGCATCTGAGAGACACCCCGAGGGGCTCAGGGAGACCCACACAGAGACGCAGAGTTAGACTTATTGGGATACGATGGCCGAGGGCTCTTTCTGGAGGGAGACAGAAAGTGAGAGCAGGTGCCATGGTCAGGAGAAACAATTCCCTCTATCAGCCTTTAAATTTTCTGGGCTTTGTTCCGTGCTGCCTTTATGAACGCGTAAACCTTAAGTTTCTATACAGCGGGATTGATGTAAGTGTATCAAGAGGCATATCAGGAAGAATTAATTTCATTTCGTCTTTTCCTTTTGTTGTGACAGAAGCACCCAGCCTGTCGACAGATCCCCAGAAACGTGAGGGCTCCCAGGACACTGATTCATTCCGTATTTACATGCTCCAGTACTTGTAGCCACGGCTCCTTCTGTGGCAGGCTTTTGCATAGCTTAATAATGCTCAGAGCGAAACAGCACGTCCTAAAGTCCAAAAGCAGTCTCTTCCTTAACGCGAGCTCAATGCCCATGATTCCCTAATAACCCTAGAGTAGAAACAACTTTATTTTCAGGAATTTTACTAAAACGGTTCACTGATGATTTGGAGCTCCCATCCGCCACCCGCCACCCTCCCCCCCTTTCAATTCGATGAAACTGAGTATTTACCGAGTTTCTACTACGCGCCAAGCTCTGTGCTAGGCTCTTGGGGTGGAGGTGCGGCCCACAGTTGGATCCAACAGACGTCCCTCCGCTGGCTCCGTTGTGGTGTTTTCTCTGCTGCATTCCAGTAAACTAGCCTGAGCAGAGACACAGTAAAACCCATCTAGGAGGTGAAGACAGACGAAGACACGTGGTTGTTGGGAACAGGAGACAAAGCTAGAAGTAACAGCAACCCTCAGGATTCGTCCTGTGGCTCCCGGTCAGAGGAGGACTCTATATTTGGCTCCAAGCTTCCCAGCAGCCAGTGTGAAGGGAGAAACACGATCACCGTGTACCCACAGTGTGGAAACACGCAGAGCAAATACAGCAGAACAAACACTGCTATTCTCCCTGAAAGAGCGTTCCTTCTCTCCCTTATTCTCCTAACGTGGACTCCCGCCATGGCCTGAGGCTAACAGTGTAGCCGGTAGACACACCGGGGGACAAGGCGCCTGTGAACAGCAGCCAGCAGGTGCAAGGGTGGAGTGTGGACGGGTAGATGGGACCCTCCATAGGGGAACAGAAGAAGGGCACCTGGAAAGACCTGGGGGGACAGAACCCCGAAGGTGGGCCAGATTTCCACAGAGGCAGAAAGAACGGCCTTGCATGCAGTGGGCACAGCCTTGGGCAAAGGCACAGAGTTAGGAGAGGACAAAACGTCTTTTGAAAGAGGCAAGTCGGCCAAGGGTAGCTGGACTTTAAGTCTCATGGAAGCAGATGAGGAAACGTTGGAAAGGGAAAAGCCTGGAGCTAAGACTGTGAAATCTCCTGAAGCTGGACTGAGGGGTAGAGACATTATTGTGTGTGTCGTGGTTGGCCTCGAATGGGGAGACGTGGAAACTTTCTGGCAGCAGCCGGGAGCCCTGGGGTTGGTGCACTGAAAGAAGAGGAGATGGCGAGACCCGATTCACGGCTGGGGAGTCACGGTGTGATGGTGAGGGGGCTGTGAACCGGGCAGTGGACAGAGAAAACAAGGGGGCTCCGAGGACGAGCTTCGGGAAGCTGGCGCTCACTGGCCTCACCAAGGACTCAACCCTCGGCAAGGAGCCTCAGGGGGAACATAGGTGCTCCTCCAAGTTGGCTAGATCAGGAGCCACCGGCTGAGGGTGAGGGGAAAGGGTGGGCTGCAAAGGCTTTGGGCTTTAGAACCTGGGCAACCAGCAGGACTCCTGTAGCATTAACTGGAGTAGGGACGACAGACACAGAATCGATCAGACAGGTTGGAGTCTGAAGAGTTTTTACAATACACAGTTTTTATAACCTCCCGTCTGAGGTTGCCTGAAGGGGCAGAAGGGGTGCTGGAAATGTTCTGCGTCCCGACTGGGACATTGGGTACATAGGTGTCAAAACCCACCCAACAGTACACATGAGAGCTATGCTTCTTACTGCATACTAATTATACCTCCATGCGTTGAGATGTTTAAAATAAAGTTTCCAGCAGACCAACAAAGGTAAAGAGATCTTAGCTCTGCCCTAAAGGAGGTCATACAAGCAAACAGATACAAAAGAGCCCAACAATAAGCAGAAAGGTAAGGTGCTGAATATAAAGGGCAGAGCAGAGTCCTGGCTGGGGTTTGGGGATGGCTTCTCACACGCGGTGATATTTGACCTGGCTTTTGAAGGATAAATATACTCGGAATAAAACTGTCAAAAAAGAAAGGCAGGAATTCTAGTGTGCAGATGACTCATTGCATGATCAACTCAGACACATTTATTGTGGTGCATTTTAAAGTGCTGTACAAACATGCAGAAGTTTATGCCTATAAAGAGACAGCGTCGGGCTTCCCTGGTGGCGCAGTGGTTAAGAAGCTGCCTGCCAATGCAGAGGACACGGGTTCGAGTCCTGGTCCGCGAAGATCCCTCATGCCGTGGTGCAACTAAACCCACGAGCCACAACTACTGAGCCTGCGTGCCACAACTACTGAGCCCGCGAGCCACAACTACTGAGCCCGCGAGCCACAACTACTGAGCCTGTGTGCCACAACTACTAAAGCCCGTGCACCTAGAGCCTGTGCTCCACAACAAGACAAGCCACCACAATGAGCAGCCTGCGCACCGCAACAAAGAGTAGCCCCAGCTCGCCGCAACTAGAGAAAACCCACGCACAGCAACGAAGCCCCAACGCAGCCAAAAATAAAATAAATTAATTTTAAAAAAAGAGAGAGAGAGACAGCTTCAGGCAGTGCAAGAACCTGGGTTTTGGAGGTGGGCCATTCTCGGGTTGAGCCCCAGCTCCACCTTTTATTGGTTGTGTGGCATTGGGCAGGTTCTGTAATCTTTCTGTAAGTGCAGGTGCTCCTTTCCCTACCAGCTAGTAGCAGTGAGAATTAGGGGAGTCAATGAAGTGAAGTGCTTAGTCCATGGTGAGTGTCCATGAACGTAAACTCGTGATCTGATTACCTAGCAAGGGCGTATGCTTAGCATTCAAGTGATTGTTAAAATAACACGCCAGACGATACCCATACAGTTATATGCTTATTTTCAAATACTTCAGGTCTGAATGTTTTAAGTTTGGTTTCTCACCTGTGAACCCCTGAGGACCTCCTGAATTTAACTTAGGACTCTCTGAAGTGTCTTCTATTAAATCCAAACATATAAACGTGCTGAAAATTTATCACAGTGTTGTGTATCTAAAACAGAGAACATTGTAACAGATGTGTGGGGAGTGTGTGTACATCATGTGTGTTATGCTTTGTTTTTTTTTTTTTTCCTCTCCCGTTAAAAGAACACATGCGGAGGTCCCATGTCCTCACTAACGGTGTACGAGACGGAGAATCACACTGCATATTCCAGAGCAGTCCCGCACCCTTGCTGAGTCTTTGAGGGCAAGGAAGTCACAGACAGGAGAATCTGTTGGTTTAAACCATTTCTTCAGAAGCTCTCAAGCTCCTGACTTGTCTGACTGATGATGTGGCCAAGACTGACCTTTCCCCACCCCCATCACTTGAATCAAGGAAACCACCTTGCAGCCTGTCCCTGGACCACTTAGCAATCCCAATTCCAAAGGATGCTTCAAAGGGGACCTTTCTTCCTATGTGTACATAGCATTTCTCACAAGCTATGCCCAACACAGCATATCAGAATGGTCACTGAAGACAGGTAAATGGTGAGAGTGATTCGAGCGATGAATGCTTTTTTAAAGTGTTACATTTAGAACAGTCTGCCTCCCCGGCTGCCAGCATCCTTGCCGAGGCTGTCAGGTTTCCACGTTTGTGGGCTGGCATTGGTTTACTATCTAAGGTATTATAAAAAGCCAATGGGGTTTTCTTATCTTCCTTTTGGGTGTTGGGGGCAGGGCAGGGGGGAGAGCTGGTGTCTTCTCCATTCCATGTTGTCTTTAGTTGATTGCGATGACAAGAACTGTCTTTTAAGTGGAAATCGTGACTATGCCCAGGAGCCGATCAGGGACAGATTTACTTCAATGAAGTGAAGGTCAAATTAAAATGGAAGATGGAAGTTGACAAGCTTACTTGTAAGCAGCACAAATGAATGGATGAGAACTATTTCTGAGTGTGGGAAGTACGTCCTGCAGATGGGAAACGCGTATGTAGGAAAGGAGCTGCTGGCCACACGTCTTGTAGATTGGGAGGCAGTCTGCAGAGGGAGGTATTCTAGGGGGGAGTCATAACATCTTCCAGTGGAGACACTTTACAAGTGTTGCGATTCTGTGACTTAACTGGGGCTTTTAAACCTTCGGTGTCTTCAGCCATAGATAAGCTTTCAGGGTTCCTTATCTATTTCACATCTGTCGTGCGCCAACCACCCAGCACCCAGGGTGCGTGCGGTTCCTTTCACCAGCTCATCTGTGCTCCTGCGGCCGTGTGCTATCAGATTACGGGTTAGAGTTCAGAGTGTTCGCGTTCAAACTTCAGCTCTGCTTTTGAGTACTGGGTGATGTCTCCAGTACTTGGGAAAGGCTGTGTGTTAGTTGCTGCATCATAAGCCCTTCCCTAATTTAGGGAAGTGAAACCACCATAAATATTTATTACATGTCAAAGTTCCTTTGGGTCAGGAATCCAGACGGCGCAGAAGGGACAGCTCGTCCTGGATTCACATTATTTGGCCTTCTGCGGGAGACTTAAAGACTGGAGACCAGAGCATCTAAAGACGGGACGCTGGAGCACCTCCCTCCGACTTGGCCGGTGCATCAGTTCCTCTGCACATGGCCCTCTCCACAGGACGGCTTGAGCATCCTAACAGGGCGGCTGGCTCCCCCAGAGTGAGTGCCCCAGGACTCCAACGAGGGCCCTGAAACGGTTGCTATGACCCAGCCTCCAAAGTCACACACCATCACTTTCTCAGTATTCTGTGGGCCACAGAGCACGGCCACATTCAACGAGAGAGGAGCCGAGGCAACGGTGTGAACCCCAGGAGGTGCGGGTCATCGGGGACTGTCTTGGAGACTTGCTACCACAGGCAGCATAAGCTAGCAAGCAGTGGGGTACAGTGGCAGGATGTGGTGTGTACAGTGCAGTGGTTTAGAGCGCAGTGCTGTGCAACGAAGGCTCTGCGACCACACCGCTGGGGTTCCCGTCCCAGCCTGCCGCTTACTCTGCGGCCTCACGCAGATTGCTTGATCCCTTTGTAACTCAGTGGCCACATATTTAAAATGCGGTAGGCTAGTTTATAGTTTGGAAAAAATTCATTCCCAGCACTGTCTTCTCCCCCAGCCCCTGCAGTGTTCACGAGAGGATAATAATTCCCCACCTCATCAGCCCTGGGCTGGGCTCTGTGAGTTGCTTTGAACTCATGGTGGGCAGAGTGTACCTCCCCATTTCTGGATTTTAGATTCAGCAATGCCCCTTGCTTTGGCCAACGTGAGCAGATATGACAAAAGTAGAGGCCCGAAATGAGTTTGCACGGTTTTGCTTGCCCTCATGCACGTCTCCCATCACTATGGGAAACACACGGTACGGTTAGTCTACTGGCTCCAATACAAAAGGAGATACTTGGAGCAAACCTGAGCCCAAGCTGACCCAGCTGTGCCCAGACTAGATCCACTGACTCTCAGCTGAACTGTGGACAGTGGACACACAAAGGAGATTAAATGATTGATGGGTTAAGCCAAAGACATTTTTGTGGAGATGTTTGTTACACAGCGTTTTTGACACACCAGCTAACCAATACAGGTGGCAATGACAGAACCTATCTCATAGGGTCATGGGGATTATGTGAAATAATATATGTAAAGTGCCTAGAACCCTGCCCGGTGCTGACGCTTGCTCGTAGAACCTTGACTCACCTCTCAGAATGCAGGGTTGTCCCCTGACCCTCTGCAGACCCCCTTTCCCTAGTCCATGCACTCCACTTTGCCCCAGACTTCCTTGTCCTCCACTGCACTCAGCTTCACCCTCTCATGCCTTTCCACACCTTCCCAGGTGTCAAGCAGCTAATCTGACTAATTAATCCATGTTAGTACAATAGTGGGAAGATGTCACCTCCACCTCACTTCCTCCCACCAGCCTGGGAATCAGTGATTTGTTATTTCTGTTTGTTTGTTTTAAACGTTTATTGGAATCAAGGGCTCCTTTTGTCTCCCCAAGAGGAATCAGTCACGGTGAGCAGTGCAGAGGAGGGATGAAGGGATGGGCAGGCTGTCACAGGCTGGGAGGCGGAGGAGGGTTGCTGCAGTATTAGGACAGTTTCTTTGAAGCTGGTGGAGCTTTGAGGCAACCCGACCTGTCTGAGCACACAGGTCCCATTCATGTTACTGCCAAGCTCTCCACCTAGGCTCAGGGCCCAGCATCCCTACCTCTCCATGCAGGTGGTCATTGCTGAAAACGTTCACTGGTCCCGCAAACATCCTCAGAGGAGCAGCAGAGGGTGAAGAGAATGGAAATAGGCGCCTCCAACCTCACGATCAGGGTGGGCGGCAAGGGTGGGATGCTTTACGGGAGACTTGCACGAGGAGGTGGAAGAAAAAGATGAAGCAGGAGGAAAAGAGGATAAAGCTAAGTGGAGAAGAGATCGGGCCAGACGAAGAAGGAGGCAGAAGAAACTCGGGAGAGAGAAATGTATCACTGCAGTGGAGAGAAAGGAAAACAAGAGGAGTGGAGAGGATTAGGTGTGGGCTGCATTTGGAAGCCAGACGACAGTAAAGCATAACTGAATGTGTAGAGACCCAGAGGGAATTTTGATTCCTACAGACTTTCTCAACCAGTCCTAAAAGGGGGAGAAAAATAAAAGATGACGGAGACAGAATTTAACTTAGAAGTTCGTGTGGAAACTAACATGTTCCCGTGGGTCCCACGCATGGGAATCTGCCTTTGTGAGTTATTCCTATAGCATATTTGCCTGGCTTCTTAACCCAAGGATAAAAGACCAAGGTTTTAAAGGGGGATCATGGGTGAATCTTAATGAGGCCGATTGTATCAGCCTGGATTCTTAGTTGTAAACAGTAGGACTTAACTCTGGCTAGTTTAAACAGAAAATGAATTTATTAGGGAATAATAAGGAGTTCACAGAGTCTCCAGGAGGCTGCCTCAGACACGGAGCTGGCAAGGTCAGAAGTGGTGCAAAACAAGACAGAACAGCTCCCGCGAGGACCAGACCGCTGACACAGCTGGAAATAACGGCAGCTCTACCTTGAATAAGAAAGGAGGGTTGGCCGAGACACAGGAAGGAGAAGCCATTTTCAGGCAAGGGATGGCATTGAGCTGTGTCTCAGTGTCCATCCTCCCTTCCTTCTGCTGCAGGAGTTCTCAACCTGGGTGGTTTTACCCACAGGGGACATCTGGCCGTGTCTGGAGACATTTGTCGTGACCGGGGGAAAGCATCCCACTGGCATCTGGTGGGTGGCAGCCAGGGGGGCAGCTAAGCACCTAACAGTGCACAAGGCCCGTGCTCGGCTGGCCTCAGTCTCCAACGGAGTGGCCCACCACAGCGTGGAACCCCACCGAATTCACAGCCTCGGAAAAAATGACAGCTCGACTGCCGGGACCTCAGGGGCCACTCCCACGTTATCGACTCCTCCACAGTTGAATCCGTAAACACTGCGGCTCTCCGATGACAGGGGTCAGCAAAATACAGCTTGCGAGCCAACTCCAGCCCCCTGCCTATTTTTGTACGACTCATGAGCTCTGAGTGATGTTTATATTTTAAGAATGGTTTTTTAAAAATCAGCTGATGGCCTGGGATGGGCTCTTGCCTGCCCGCTCCCCTGCCTCCTGCCCCTTGCTGTATGCCACCTAACACCCCGGCCGTCACGGGCACCTCTCTTCCCTAGCAGGGGCGTGCTCCGCGGCAAGGTTCTGTGGTGGCCGTCCCCATCCCAGGATGGCAGCTCCATGGCACGTTCAGTGGGTAAAGTGGTCAGGGGAGGAGGGAGAAAGTCTCCTACCCACCCTCATCCAGGTGCCTTCTTCCAGCATTTGGAACAGAGACCCTGAAGAATGTGCATCGTACACTGGACTCTATAATTGCATAACGAGCGTCGCCAATAATAGTCATTCATTTCTGTTTACAGAAGGGTGCTCCGGTCTTTCCGCGCCGAGTCCTATAGTTGGTCGTTTTTGTGCTGCGGGAATCACAGGGAAGTACTTCTTTCTTCGGGCTTCTGCGGGCCCGACGTGGTTGCGCCAGGCCGTAGCTGACTGACACTGTGAGGGTCTCTCCACATTTCTTCCCCACTCATGTTCACATACAAAGGAGCGAGTTCCCCCGTGTGTGTAACAAGCCGCCGTGCTGAAGAGTTGAGGCTCCTGGAAGCAGTGCTCAGCAAACGGCACTTGGGAGCCAGTGTATAAATACCCCAGCTCCCTCCTCCTGAGCAGCGAAAGCTCCGAGGTGCCTGAGCTACGCCGTCTCCCTGCAGGTTCCCCGCGCCCCCCCCTGCCCCCCGCCCCGGGGATTGGGCTCCAGCTGCCCACGGTGCTCGCGGGCTTGGTGACGCTCCCCTTATTGGCAACCTTCAGTTCCCTTTCTCATCTCCTCACTCTGCTACAGCTGTCTCCTGGGATTTGCTCACACGTCAACCTGCTTGCACTCAAAGCCTGTCTCAGGGTCCGCTTTTGGGGAAACCCAGATCTGGACAGTTATCCAACTTAGAGCCCCACTGTAGGCATGAAGAAGACTTGGGTCCATTCACGTTTTAAGGTGAGGGCAGTGCAGCAGCAAGACAGAGCATGGGCTTTTTAGCCCTTGGCTGTGGGCATGAGCAGAGAGTTGTCAGCCGCAGTCGAAAGAGAGGGTGCACCAGCACCCAGAGACTGCCGACGGTGAAGTACAGGCCCCACGGCAGATATGATTAACGGTTAATGGTTCTTTTCTGTTTGGTTCATAAATGTAACATGTCAAAGCTAAATCAATTGCTCTACAGCTCAGACACCTGACCCTTCAGAAAACAACATCTTTATGGAAAAAAGAGTGACCAGAGAAGGGAACACATGGGACGCCACATCACAGTCTCAATTACCTGACTCACTGGATCAGACTTCTCAAGCAGAAAAGATTAAATATTGATTCTCAGTGGGGGCAGGGAGAGAACCGTCTTTTATTTCTCCTCCTCTATTCCTGCATCTGCCTCGTTAACCCCTATGTGGAAGGAATATTCAGATCCCCCTACCTGCCCATGACAACGTCCCACCTTTTATAGGGTAAGTGATTTTTGGAAGAACCATTTTACTGAGATTGTTAGCCATTAACTGTCGCTGAAAAAAAGATGATGCCCCGCCCCTTGCAGAGAAAATATAGCTTTACATTAGTGCAAGTGAAATGTGAATGTCGGAATTATTAGCTGTTGCATTAAAACTCAGTGCACACGTGCGAGGTTGAAAAGACTCTCAGCATCTCTCGTAGTCTCGGATGGATTTTTATTATTTTAAACATGATTGCTCCTATTGTACTAGATGGAAAAGTCATTATTACGTATAATAAGTAAATGATAAAAACAAACCAACTAGATTTTAAAAGATACTTCCAAAATCTGCTTCTCATCATCCTTCTAAGCATTCAGGGAGATAATTTCTGTTTTTAACAAGGAAACATAACAGTTCCTTACTGTGACTTCTTAAAATATGAAATAAGCAATGATGGTTCATTTCAGCCATTTTAGTCTTTCTATTCCTTTTGGTTCAGTGATGCTCAAACCCGAATGTACTAAAAATACAGAGCAGATTGCTCTCTTTGAGTTGCGGCATCATCTTAAGCTTCCTGCAACTGTGTTAGCTCCTGGCTTGAATCTCCACAGGGGTTTTCTTGCATATTTGCAGTAATACATCAGGCTTGCTTTCCTGCTACTCACGAGTGCCGAGGAGGACAAACCAGCTAGCTTTTACTGTGAGGAGTGTTTCCACCCCTACTTCACAGGAGAAGCAAAACTGAGAAGGGATCTCTTCTCAAGGCCGAAAGTACAGGGCTGGGGAAGACAGTGCCATTAACTTCTCGCTTCTGCCTTTCGGTCATGCCTGTTTCGGATTCCCACCACCTTGGCCTTCTCTCGGGTGTTACAGCTGATGCTGGCGTGCACGCGTAACTCCTCCTGTACAAGGAGGAAGGTAACTTTCTGCCCCACCAAGACCAGAAGAAGCACCTGCCTGAGCCCAGCCCAAACTGCTGGCCCAAGAACCACGAGCCTAATAAATGGTGCTTGTCTTAAGCCATTAAATTTCGGAGCTGCGTATCAAACAGCAAAAGCTAACCAATACAAATACTTTGAAGGGTTATTTTTTTTTTTAGCTCTAATGAGCATACAAGAGTGATGGTCTGAAAATTATTCAGCTCCTCAAAAACGGCAACATTTTCCGTGGTGAAAAAAATTTAATCTTTAAACACAATTTTTTAAAAAATTAAATGACCATAGAGTAGAAAGCAAAGAATGCCACCAAATATCACCATCTGAAACATGGTCACAGATCCTGTGGGATTAAATTGTTCCATAGATCTAACCACAAAAAAACCCCACAGCTATTTACATATGTCATCTTTTTATTTACAAGTAGCGAGATAACTTGTACATGTTTTAAATGGAAGTCTAGTTTCCATAGTGAAATGCATAAGTCTAAATGTTCAGTTTGATCAGTTTTAATGACACACACACACATGTAACCCAAGCCCCTATCAAAATATAGAACATTTCCATCGTCCAGACAATTCCCTCGTGCCTCTTCCTAGTTAAACCTCTGCCCAGAAGCAACCACTGATCTGCCTTCTGTCCCTAAAAATTAGATCTGTCTTTCCTAGAATGTCATAAATCATGTAGTATGTACTCTTTTATGACCGGCTTCTTTCACTCAGCAAAATGTTTTGGAAATTCATCTTCGTATGTTGGTGCACGTAGCCATAGTTCTTTCCTTTTTAGTGCTGAGTAGTAGTCCATTCCATGGCTAGGCCGCTGCTTATCTACCCATTTTCCTACTGAAAGATGCCTGGGCTGTTTCCAGTTTTTGGTGCCTGGAAATAAAACAGCTATGAACATTTTTTTTTTGGGGGGGGGGCGTGTATTTTGGGTTTTTTTAACATCTTTATTGAGTATAATTGCTTTACAATGGTGTGTTAGCTTCTGCTTTATAACAAAGTGAATCAGCTATACATATACATATATCCCCATATCTCCGCCCTCTTGCATCTCCCTCCGACCCTCCCTATCCCACCCCTCTAGGTGGTCACAAAGCCCCGAGCTGATATCCCTGTGCTATGCGGCTACTTCCCACTAGCTATCTATTTTACATTTGGTAGTGTATATACGTCTATGCCACTCTCTCACTTCATCCCAGCTTACCCTTCCCCCTCCCTGAGTCCTCAAGTCCATTCTCTACATCTGCATCTTTATTCCTGTCCTGCCCCTAGTTTCTTCAGAACTTTTTTTTTTTTTAGATTCCATATATGTGTGTTAGCGTATGGTTTTTGTTTTTCTCTTTCTGACTTCACTCTGTATGACAGACTCTAGGTCCATCCACCTCACTACAAATATCTCAATTTCGTTTCTTTTTAGGGCTGAGTAATATTCCATTGTATGTATGTGCCACATCTTCTTTATCCATTCATCCGATGATGGACACTTAGGTTGCTTCCATGTCCTGGCTATTGTAAATAGTGCTGCAATGGACGTTGTGGTACATGACTCTTTTTGAATTGCGGTTTTCTCAGGGTATATGCCCTGTAGTGGGTTTGCTGGGTCATATGGTAGTTCTATTTTTAGTTTTTGAAGGAACCTCCATACTGTGCTATGAACATTCTTGCACTAGGCTGTTGTAGACATACCTTTTAATTTATCTTAGGTAGCTACCTATGAGTAAAGTTGCTAGGCATAGAACTGATACGTTCTAAACTTCTTAACAAAATGCCAGTCGTTTTTCCGAAGCACTTGTGTTATTTTAAATTCCCACCATCACTGTGTGCGAATTCTGGTGGTTCAACATCCTTGCCCTCCTTCAGTGTGGTCAATAACTGAGCCATACCAGGACATGGCATTTCACTGCAGCCCAAATAACTTCTTTTTTATTTATTTATTTATTTTTGGCTGTGTTGGGTCTTTGTTGCTGCACGCCGGCTTTCTCTAGTTGCGGCGAGCGGGGGCTACCCTTGCTTGCGGTGCGCGGGCTTCTCATCGCGGTGGCTTCTCTTGTTACGGAGCACGGGTTCTAGGCACGCGGGCTTCAGTAGTTGCGGCAGGCGGGCTCAGTAGTTGTGGCTCATGGGCTGAGTTGCTCCGCGGCCTGTGGGATCTTCCCGGACCAGGGCTCGAACCCTTGTCCCCTGCGTTGACAGGCGGATTCTTAACCACTGGGCCCCCAGGGAAGCCCCCAAATAACTTCTTTTTAAAAGTTTCCTTTGCAGGCAAATGTTGAACAACACTTGTTTCGCTAAACAATAATGATTTTGGCTAACTAATTTGTATCACAGAGGCAGCTTGTTCAAGTACCCCATCGTAAGGTTAAGAGCCACTGGGACATGTGATGATAATGAATAAATTGAAATGATGTGGGAGAGGGGATTGAAGACCAGAAACCAGGCCACTACTATCCAGGATTAAACGTGTCCAGCCCCTTAACCATCTTTGACGGTCTTGAGTTTGTCATGGGTGATGGTTGGAATTTAATCCATTCAGATATTTATTAAGCCTTAATTCTGCACTGAGGATTGAGTATAAGGTCATGAACAGGACAGAGGTTACCCCAGCCTTCATGGAGGATACTGTTCAATATTTAGTGGGTGAAAGTCGCCAACTAGAAAGGAACTTCAGGACAGTGCAGTGAGGACCGTGGTCAGAAAGCACCTATCTAGGACTTGAGGGCTTCGTAGAGAACATCTAGGAGGGTGAACTGCCGAAGCAGGTGGCAAGGCGGGAGGGTTCCAGGCTGAGTCATGAGCCTGTAGGACAGATGAGAGAGAGTGGTGAGAATGAGCATGGTAAGCGAAGGATACCACGTGTGGAGCAGAACAGGGAGGCAGGGACCAGATCTTGAAAAGCTTGTCATGTCAAAAATGGGCATGTTACTCGCAGGACAACGGGAAGCCATTTTTTTTGGATTTATGAAGGGACGTGAGTGGAGATGTAAAATGGTGTGGCCGCAGTGGAAAATGTTTTGATGGTTCCTCGGTAAGTTAAATATGAAATTCTCATATGACCCAGCAATTCTTCTCCTGGGTATGTACCCCAAAGAACTGAACACAGGCGCTCAAACAAGCATGTGCACACAAAGGTTCACAGCAACACTATTTACAGTAGCCCCAAATTGGAAACACCCCAAATGTCCACCAACAGGTGAATGGATAACTGAAGTGTGGTATTATAATGGAATATTATTCCAGTATAAAAAAAGAGTGAAGAACTGATACATGCTACAGTGTGGATGAACCTTGGAAATACTGTGCTAAGTCAAAGAAGCCAGACAAAAGCATATTGTGTGATTCCACTTAACTGAACTACCCAGATGTGGCAACTCCAAAGAGACAGAAAGCGAGTACGTGGTTGCCAGGGGCTTCGGGTTGGGGGGGAATGGGGAGAGGCTGCTCAGGGGGTGCAGAGCTGCCTTTGGGGGTGATGGAGGTGTTCTGGAACTAGAGAGCTGAAGGTGGCACAACATCATGCATGTACTGGTGTCACTAGCCGTCAGTTTTGTTACGCGTGCATCACCACGGTTTCTTTGAGAGGGCGTGTGGTACCATGCAGTTTGTTTTGGGAAGATCAGTGTGACTGTGAATAGGGGGTGACAAGACTGGAGTTGGGGAGACCAGGTAAGATCTTTTAATTCAGGAGGAAAATGAGAGTGCGGGAGTAGTGAGTGATGGGAGGAAAGCAACAGGCGGTGGTCATACCGGAAAGAAGTCGAGGCATGGTGACGAGCGTCTGGGGATGAGGAAAGGCAGGGGAGGCGAAGATGAAGCCCCAGGTCATCGGGGCAAAAGCATCTCAGAAATTATTCTGCTCTTTTCACACTTCTCTCGCTTTTAATAATACACCTGCATGGCTTGCTATTGGAGACAATATAGAGTTTGCATTGTAAATATTTCCCTTTTTTCCATAGCTGTGTTTATCCCAAAGCATGCCAGCTTTCTGCTGATGGAGACAGGGCCTAAGTCCCTCTGGAGAGACAGGCATCAACCAGTTCAAAAAGCTAGACTGCCCTTCAGGCATCTTACCCGTTTCTAAGGCCATGCTGACCCGGATCGAGCTTTTCCGGTTCCACAAGTGGTTAGGATTGTCATTTCTAGTTCAAACGATACATACAGAGAAAACTGTAGTTTATCTGATAAACTCATCACTGAAAGATAAAATTTATCTTGGGGAAACAGTCATTATAACGATAACATCAACCAAAGAGCCCAGCTATTTACTACATGCTAGGGACCATGGCCACTGCTTTACATCTCCGAGTGTGCATGGCCTCTCATCCTCTGCCCCCCACCCCCCCCACCTCCCTGCCCAAGAACCGAGGTCCTCATCTCAAATAATCCCCAGTCAGGGATTATCCGCGGTTCTTGCTTCCTGTCTCTACTTCTCCTCCCTCCGTCCCCTTGATAAGGTGAGAGGAGACCCTGTTCAAACCCGAAGATCCAGTGTCAAGTCCTAACACAGCTGTTGTAAACTCAGGAGAGACAGAGGGCTTCAACGGCCTTCTGAACCAGGAGTCGGCAGACTTGTCTGCAAGGGGCCAGAGAATAGGTATTTTAGACTTTGCCTTCCATTCGGTCTCTGTCACAACCACTCAACACTGCCATTGAGGCTGAAAGCAGTCAGAGACACTCTGTTCATGAACGGGAGTGGGTGCGTGCCAATAAAACCTTACTTGCAAAAATCGTACACCTTACTTGACCCGTGGGCTACAGTTTGCCAGCCCTTGTTGTAAACTGAGGGTTTGCGATCACGTTTTCGTTTTACTCACCTATAGTTGGCCTGGGCCTCCCTGCGAGAAATAATCCAGGAGTGATGAGTGGGCTGCCAGGGAAGGGACTGTGGGCTTCAGTTGAAAGCAAAATCTCTGCTTTATGCCCCAGCAGGATCACTGACCATTACTATCCTTTCACCATTAGGTGCTCAGATATTGTTGAGATAATGGCCTAGTTAGAGGCTGCTTGGTTATGTTCCAGTCAGCAATGCCTGGCCCTCCCACCAAGCAAAGCGGGGAAGAGGAAAACCAACCAACTAATTAATTCTTTGGTCCCCAGCAATTATGCAGGCCAGGACTAGTGAATTATTTAAAACTGAAAATTAATTATTCAGTGAGAGTTCCCAAGACGCATCTCTGGCCACACCGTCAGAGAGAAGAAAGCGGGGCATGCTACCACTTTAGAATTCAGATGCAATAGAGCGAGCGTCTGAACTTGCTGCTGCTGGGTCGGGG
Source organism: Pseudorca crassidens (assembly GCF_039906515.1). Lineage (NCBI taxonomy): Eukaryota > Metazoa > Chordata > Mammalia > Artiodactyla > Delphinidae > Pseudorca > Pseudorca crassidens. Next base: position 7,092,298 of record NC_090318.1, read on the forward strand.
AGGAAGGAGCCACGGAGGCTGCGACAGGTGTGAGGTCGGGCACAGTCAGCCCCACAGTGGACCGCGTGCTTCAGAAGAGGGAGGGTGCAGACAGAAAACGCAGAAACGATCTGAACGTGGGCTTCCCTGGTGGCGCGGTGGTTAAGAATCCGCCTGCCAATGCAGGGGAAACGGGTTCGAGCCCTCGTCCGGGAAGATGCCACATGCCGTGGAGCAACTAAGCCCGTGCGCCACAACTACTGAGCCTGTGCTCCACAACTACTGAAGCCCACGCACCTAGAGCCCGTGCTCCGCAACGAAAGAAGCCACCGCAATGAGAAGCCCTCGCACCACAACGAACAGTAGCCCCCGCTCGCTGAATCTAGAGAAAGACCACGCTCAGCAGCAAAGACCCGAAGCAGCCAAAGATTAATTAATTAATTAATTTTTTTAAAAAAGAAAAAACGATCTTAACGCGAATGCCCCTACCCATTAGCAGACCGAGACTGAATAATTGTGTGTTCGGCTTGTGTCTTTCTCTGTAATTGTGGATTCATAGAGAAAATGTGATTTTTAGACAAAGCTACTTGAGGCACTCGCTTCTTTTAATATTGCCGGCTAAGTATTGTTACTTGCCTGATAAGAAGCTGGAAGGCGCAGAACACGTGATCCATTCCAGGCAAACTCGTCACCAGGTGTGTGAATGAACTAATCCAGCAGATCTCACGGAGGATTTCCTAGGAGCCAATATTTTTTCCACCAAATAACTTGTATTTTGAGCTAATTATAGATTCACAGGAGGGTGCAAGAATAATGCAAAGGAGTCTCTTGTTCCCATCACCCTTTTTTCCCCAATGGCAGCATCTTGCATAAAACCATGGCAGGTTATCAAAGCTAGGAAATCGACAAAGCCACAATACGATGAACTAGCCTACAGTCCTTACTCGGATTTCACATTTTTTTGTGCCACTCATGAAATGGGTGTGTCATTGTGTGTAACTGTATGAAGTTGTACCGCTTTTAGATTTGTATGACACCGCCACTCTCAAGACACAGAACTCTTCCATCGCCACGAGGGAAATCCCCATGTCATCTCTTTACTCTCACATCCCCCTTCTTCCCCAGCCCCTGGCAGCCAACGATCTGGTTTCCATCTCTATACTGTTGTTATATTGAGGAAGTCCTGCAATGCAGTCATAAAATATGTGACCTTTTGAGATTGGCTTTGTACAGTCTGCATAATTCCCTGGAGATTCTTCCAAGTTGTTGTGCGTATCAATAAATAGTATGTCTGCACTGAAGGGCGTCCAGACTGATACCAGTTTTGGGCGCTTACGTATTTGGCGGCTGTGGGCCAGTGTCTGTGTGAACCTCAGTTTTCATTTCTCTGTGATCAATGCCCAGGGGTGACTGCTGCTGTCCAGATTTGCAGAGCGGGATCCAGCAAACATTGAATGATTTTACGTTTGTCCCCCTATTCCAGTTCCAGAGCAAACCATGTGTGTGCACCATGGTTCCTGACGAGATGTACCGTTAGCCCCCAAAGGCATGGAACACCCTGGCTTCAGTGACTGTTATTCAGTCTCTTCTGTTTATGCAAGCAATCTAGATTAGAAATAAGTTTTTCCTATGGGGCGAGGAGGGGCTGAAGACAAACTTTCTCTGCAAACCGAGCAGGACCCTCTGGGTCCTTCCTGGGACAGACCCCTCCCCCAAATTCATTCACTCTGTAGCTCCTCTCTGAAGTACCTGGATAACAGGGCTTGATGCACATTCCTGAGTTGTATTACAGATGCTAAGCCCCCACCAAATGGAAGAGCTAGCTGCTTGGCTACTAGGCCTACTAGAGCCTAAGGATTGATCGTGTTAACCCACGTGGCACGCCCTGTTACCTCACCATCAGCCAATCCGGGAACTGGGTACAAGCTGATCGCACACCCTGCCACCTGCCTCCCTCACCTGGGCTTTAAAAACGCTTTTCTGAAACCCATTTGGGAATTCGGGCTTTTTGAGCAGTAGCTGCCCTGGACTCCTTGTACGGTGCCTGCAATGAAGGCTGCACATTCCTTCACCACAGCCGCTGGTCAATAGACTGGCTTTACTGTGCGCAGGCGATGGGACCCACGCTTGGTTCCGTAAGAGCTGGTTCAAGATCTGGCTTTAAGAAAGCAAAAGAGGGACTTCCCTGGCAGTCCAGTGGTTAAGACTCCACACTCCCAATGCAGGGGGCACAGGTTCAGTCCCTTGCTGGGGAACTAAGATTCCACAGGCCGTGCAACGCGGCCAAAAAAGAAAAAGAAAGCAAAAGAAAAAGAGTCTCTAAGAGATATCTGTCAAGGGCCGAAGAAGTCTAGAAAACAGTGCAGGCTTTCACGCGGCAGGCTCATGTGAACAAGATCTCCTCCCAGACGTGGATAATGTACCGCAGGGTCCCGTGGGATTCCTTTGCAGCACCTGCTGGAAGTAAGCATCGCTCAAGAAAACCCACATTTGTATGGGGAGCAGTGTTTCCTTGCCAGTTTCTCCACCTTGGACTCGGATCTGAGACTTGAGGCTTGGGAACAGGACATCTGTTAAGACTGGCCCAACGGCCCCCCAACCCCCCCCTCCCCAAGTCACATTTGCTTTGGGTCATTTTGAAACCAGCTCCTCTTTGATGATGAGTAGGTAGAAAAAAAAAGCAGGTACTACCCACAAGGTTAATTTTTCACTACGTCTTGTTTGCATTGTTGGTTTCCATTGCCCACAGTAGAAATGAAGCAGTGATTTTTATGCTCCGGGGGAAAAACAATGTTGAGTAAGAAGGCTAGTTTCAGTGACTTGCTTCTGGCCGGAAGGAGAGAGTGTCCCACGCTCCTGGAGAAGGGGGAAGAGGACCAGCCTCCCCCACCAAAGTCTGGCAAGGGGGCCCTGCTTAGGCAGGGCGCGGCCAGAGCAGCACACCCCAGTCTCCACTTCCCAACCCAGGTGGGCAGAGACTTACTGAGGGCCCTGTTTTCATCGCCATTCAGGCCCAATCTCATTCCTTCCCCAGAAAGCAGAGAGCAAGGACTCTGTGTACCGCTGCCGCCTCGCCGACGGTCCGCTGTGAAATCCAAGTAGCGCGAACACTTTCTCTGAACGTGTAGCTGGGGGAAAAGATGATGCAGTTAGGTAGAGCAGTAGCTGCCGTGAACAACACGTTTTCTTGAGTTGATGAACTAAGTAGGAGAGAAAAGAGGTCCCTTGGTGTGTCTTCCCCATTTCTGTGTCTATTTTCAGATCCAAACTGTTTCCTGTTAAAATATGCATGCCAACATTTTATTTTTAACAAATGCTAGCCAAAGTACGCATCAGTGTCTTCTCCTCAGTCTCTAAAATTGGGTACGATGGCCTAAATAGCTGGGGAGTAGCAGGAGGAGGAAAGATTCTGAGAAGAATGCAGACAGGAGGAGCTGAGTGGATGGAAAGGAGAATCTCGCTGTCTTGGTGGCGAGGGGCAGACTCCTGGGTCAGCCTCCAAGTGGAGAGGACAGGAGTGAGCGGAGGGCTGGGCGGACTCACTTAGGATGCTCTTAACCCACTGGCTTGGGAAATTTGTTTGCAAGGGTAGCTTTTTTTTTTTTTTTGGCTGCGTTGGGTCTTCGTTGCTGCACACGGGCTTTCTCTAGCTGTGACGAGCCGGGGCTACTCTTCGTTGCAGTGCACGGCCTTCTCATTGTGGTGGCTTCTCTTGTCGCGGAGCACGGGCTCTAGGCGTGCGGGCTTCAGTAGTTGTGGCTCGTGGGCTCTAGAGCGCAGGCTCAGTAGTTGTGGCGCACGGGCTTAGCTGCTCCGTGACATGTGGGATCTTCCCGGACCAGGGCTTGAACCCTTGTCCCCTGCATTGGTAGGTGGATTCTTAACCACTGCGCCACCAGGGAAGCCCAAGGGTAGCATACTTTTGAAACTTGCTCCTTTATGTTGTATGAGGAAAATCACACCATAAAGACTCAAATTCTGGTGACACTTCATTTCATACAAGGAAGCTCAGCTGGCAAGGAATCTCCTTGTACTTGAAAAAAAAAAAAGTATTAAATCAAACTAAAGCTTGCATGTAATTCAGTCAGAACGACTAACTCTCAATGCCCCGCTCCATCTCTCCTCACCCCCATCCCATTCACCCACCCCAAGCAACAACTTTCCATTCCTACCTGTTTCTTCTAGAATTTCTCTCCATATTTCTAAGTACTGATAATATGCACCTGCTGTTATTTCTTGATTTCTTCATTTCAGTCAACTTCTATGATGGTACCTGGGGATTTGGCTGGTTCAACCACCCCAGTTTAACTCCCTCCAGCCCCTCAACTTAGATGTTATGATTTTTGTTTAAATAGTCTTTGTATTGGGCTTCCCTGGTGGCGCAGTGGTTGAGAATCCGCCTGCCAATGCAGGGGACACGGGTTCGAGCCCTGGTCCGGGAAGATCCCACATGCCGCGGAGCAACTGGGCCCGTGAGCCACAAATACTGAGCCTGCGCGTCTGGAGCCTTTGCTCCGCAACAAGAGAGGCCGCGACAGTGAGAGGCCCGCGCACCGCGATGAAGAGTGGCCCCCGCTTACCGCAACTAGAGAAAGCCCTCGCACAGAAACGAAGACCCAACACAGACAAAAATAAATAAATAAATAATTTTTCTTTAAAAAAAGTCTTTGGGGGCTTCCCTGGTGGTGCAGTGGTTGAGAGTCTGCCTGCCGATGCAGGGGACGCGGGTTCGTGCCCCGGTCCAGGAAGATCCCACATGCCGCGGAGCGGCTGGGCTTGTGAACCATGGCCGCTGAGCCTGCGCGTCCGGAGCCTGTGCTCCGCAACGGGAGAGGCCACAACAGTGAGAGGCCCGCCTACCGCAAAAAAAAAAAAAAAAAAAGTCTTTGTATTACTTTTTTGTAAATGTATTTATTTATTTATTTTTGGCTGCATTCAGTCTTCGTTGCTGCATGTGGGCTTTCGCTAGTTGCGGTGCGCGGGGGCTACTCTTTGTTGCGGTGCGCGGGCTTCTCATTGTGGTGGCTTCTCTTGTTGTGGAGCATGGGCTCTAGGCATGTGGGCTTCAGTAGCTGTGGCACACGGGCTCAGTAGTTGTGGCGCCCGGGCTTAGCTGCTCCGCGGCATGTGGGATCTTCCCGTACCAGGGCTCGAACCCATGTCCCCTGCGTTGGGGACCACTGCACCGTGAGGGAAGTCCCTAGTCTTTGTATTATTATGGCTTCCTATGTTCTCTGCTAATCCAAGTGACAAGCTATGATTACATTTCCTTTCTTGTTGAGCTCTGAATATTTTCTGGAATTAAAACCTGTCGCATGCCATTGCTTAGTTTTCTAGGGATGTATGCCAGTTTTTCCTACGTGCTTTGCACTGTCCACTGATGACTCCCCCAAATGCTCAGACACATTAAGTAACCTAACTGTCCTCGTTTTCCCCATGCAGAGACCGCCCCTTCTCCTGCCTGCTCTGCAACGCACTGATTTGATCTGGAAACCAGCACACGGCTTGTGCTCAAACACCCCACCCTCTCGCCTGCACTGGCTCTCGCCTCCTGGTCTCCTTGTGTTCCCCGTTCTCGGTTTACTACTTCGTGTTTCAGAAACACATTCTCCAGGAGCTTCCAAAGAGAGTGTGCAGGTGAGGTGCGTACCGTTGCTGTCTTTGCAGTAGGCGGAACCTGCTCCCTCGACCCCCTGGTTCTACCTGAGGGAGAGCCCCCTGGTTCTACCTGCATTGGAAACGTCCTCAGAATGTTCTCTGCTTTCCTTCTGCTCCTACTGCCCTAAGGATCCTACTGCCCTTGGACTCTTGTTCAGCCTCATCAGAGATGACTTGTTTTCCTCCGCAGAACCTTTTCACCCCTAGAAATAGAACAGGTGTCCCAAAGTCAGTGGTCTAATAGCTGCAATTTAAAAGGTGAAAAAGAAAGATGTGACGTTAATTTTAAGAATATATTTTATTTATCCAGTATATCAAAAATGTAATGGTTTCAACCTGTAATCAATATAAAAATGATCAATGAGAGGTTTCACCTTGGGGAAGTCTTTGAAATCAGGTGTGTATAGCACACTCACAGCCCACTTGATTCGGACCTGATACGTCCAGTCAGCCCAGTGCTCAAGTATTTGGGTGAATAAGAGGGTCTTTGTGGATACAAAGCTGGCCAGCCTTCCTGGTAGGTGGCCATCTCACAACAGGTCATGTCACTGCCCCAGGGCTTCTCTAGCCTCTGCCCCAGGGCCCGACATCCGAGATGTGTTCTTGGAGTCCTGGAGGATTGTTCAGGTTTGCAACGTTTTCTGTGAAAGAGCCAACAATTCCTGGAAGAAGTGACTCTTCGGGCCTTACTGGGTAACAGGCATAAGGGAAACTGGGTACACGGCCAGCAGAGGGCCAGCCCCTGCCCAGTGGGTCTCAGGTTGGATGGCGGGCAGAAGGGCGGAGGGCAGGAGGAAGGAATACAGGACAGGGCTACTCTCCTTCCCCTTCTCTCTCTGTCTCCCTCTCTCTCTCTCCTCTTCCTCCCCCAGTCCCCATGACAGTCAAGACCCAGAGGTGCCCACCAGGGTGGCAAAAGATTCCGCACTTGTATCTGTCATCTTCAAACTACAGAAGAGAGCAAGCCTCCTGCTTTGCTTGTCAAACGTTTACATCATTTACATAGCGCTTATTCTCAGCCTGCCACTGTTCTAAACCCTTCTGCAAATATGCCCTCATTTAATCCTCATAACAGCCCTGTCCCCATTCTAAGGATGGGAATGCCGAGGCCCAGAGAGGGTCAGTGTATGGTTGAGGTGTGTCCCCAGGCAGTGGCTCCACACTCCAAGCTCTCAGCCACTGCTGGTGGCTCCCCGTCTCCATGGGGTTTCTGCACAGTTAGGCGGAGCGCAGGAAGTGTTTGGGTGTTTCGCCATGAAATGGTCTGCTCTGGAAACAAAGCCTGTGGGCTTTGAACTGAATTTTGCAGAATGGGTTTAAATCCAGAGCCGAGGCGGCGCTCCGAGCGAGTGCTGAGTTCCACGTGCTCCCTGGGGCTTCCATGCTGACCCTTTCCGGTTTCACCGAGTCTGGTCCCCTCATCCACCCTCACTGCCGGAGAGAGCCAGCTAGAGACAGAGGGCATGGCTCACCGGCTAGTCGTACCTTTGAATATGAAACTCCCACTTAAGCACGTTCCAGCCGGGTTAGGCTCCCTACTGTTTCCAACGATGACCGTTTACTCTACCTTTCCTTTCTGCCTTAGTCAACTTTCCGACTTCCAGAGTTTTCAACATGTTGGTGAGCCTCAAATCCCCTGTATGTGTCCTGCTAGGAACCAGCAAGCTCATAATTAATAAGATCTAATAAATTTGGGCTCCAATAATTTGCCTTATGTGATGGTTTTGACAGAAGCTGGGCCAGAGTGAACCTCCACTCTGTGAAGAAAAGGCTGGCTAATCACTGTAATCGAGTAAACATTGCAGAGACTGGATTCATCTGTTTTTCAGATCATGGAGCTATGATGCTTGTTTACGCCTGTATAACAGCCACATGCTATTTCATACATGTAGTAATAATAGCTGGTCTTTTGTTTTCAGGACCATTGTCTAGCTATCACGTCCTTGGGTAATGCAAGCATCCTGCCTTTTATTTTATTTTTTTTTTTTTGGCTGTGTTGTTACATCTGTGTTTGCCCAGTCGTGGTTTCCCCTGAGGCTCTTGCAGTCACACGGACCTGGGAATGTATAATTATGATCTCACCTCTTAAAATCCTACGCGTCTTGCACTCCAACAGTTCAGAGCTATTGGAGCTCTTACTTCAGAAGCAACCCTAGGTGGAGAGACTGCTAAAAGAGAAAAAAGGTTTTCTGAATCAACAAGCAAAACCTTGCTGGAAATTTCCTAAAGATAGCATCGACAGGATACATAAATATTCCAAACTCGGAAGCAGAGACTTGTGAGATAAAGCCTCCAGTTTTGGGAGACAGTGAAGGGTCAGGGATATATATTCTAGTCTGAGAAAAAGAAGTGGAAATTGCAAATCTGTACATGAGCTGTGAGGAGCTCGTATGCTGGTGGCAACGCAATTACCTTTGAATTAATCGTCAGGAAAATGAATGAATACAGGAATGTGGCTTTTGAGGTTTAATATGATTTTTCAGTAATAACTACGTAGGAATAATTAACTAATTCAGGACAAGTGTCTTCAAAAGTCTATTAAAATATAGCTCCGGTAAATTAAATGGTACCATCTGCTCGTGCTTCTCTCTTTAACACAACTAATAAATTGTTTTTCATGCATGTAATAAATATTAGATAACTTGAAATTGGGTTTTCCCTTATTGTGGTGTGATATTTTTAGCATGTGACCTTGGATATTCCAGAAATATTCCTGGGTTCTACCATGGTAATTAGTACTTAATTTCACTGCGATAGTTTTCCCCATGCTCCCGAAAAAGTGCACGCTAATTATGAATCATCCTCATTTGTTCATCAAGGCAAGCCCTCCAAGGACATCCTTAAGATGACAATTTATTAACATAAACCAGGCTATTCTATGTTCTTAAAATAATAAAGCCCTTCAAATATTTTACGTTCGGAACTTACCTGTGAATTTATGGCAACCTCCCAAATAATCAGACTCACTGTCATTTGGTTCCTGACCCATCCTTTCAGAATGAGCACAGGCGCTGCCATCGGGAACCGCAAAGTGCGTGGGATGAACGTCTCCCAGCAAGAGATGGAAGCTCTCATGTCTGTTTGCTCCCTGCCCTGCACCCAGATGGCTGAGACATAACCCGCCTCGGCACCCGGCACACAGCGAGGCCTGGCAAAGGTGGGCAGCAAAGCCTTGGCTGGAAGCCCCTCCCCCCAACCCAGAGGGTAAGTCCCTTGGGGTGGGATCCATCTCCCTCCACTCCTTTCGCTGGAGCATCCCAGCACCTGGGACAGGAGCTGCCCTCAGGGTCAGCTGCGTGGATGTGTAAATACCTGTTTGCAGGATTGGCACCTACATTCTGTACCCCAGTACCTTTGCCCACGAGACTGCTTCTCCCACCCTTCCTCCTGTTCCCCGGCAATGTTAGCATGAAGGTGCTTTCTCAGCAGTGCCAGAGTTGCCCTCCACCTGGGCTGAATTAGAGCTCCCGCCGGCAGTGGGAGGGGGCTGGGAGTGGTCCCCTGGGGCTCGAATTCTGGTGGCCACGGCACTAGACGTTCCTCACAACTTGATTGTGAAGTATTAGTGTACCCATGCTTCAGGTGCAGGAAATAAGGCATCCTGAAGTTTGAGGGACTCGCTGAGAACCCTGACCTCTCAAGTGCCACGTGGGCCTCTGAGCCCCGGTCTCCAGCATCCCTCTGCTTCCGCCGTGAGGCCAGGCCAACAAGCTTGAGTGTTTAGTTCACAGGAGAGGGAGACCCAGGAAGAGTGTGCCAGAGACACCTGTGCAACCACATTCTGTACCATCCACAGAAATAGGGGCGGGATGCTATATTCGTTTCCTAGGGCTGCCATAACTGGTACCACAGACCGGGTGACTTGAAACAACAGAAATCGATTCTTCCCCAGCTCTTGAGGCCGGAAGTCTGAAATCAAGGTGTCGTGGCAGAGCTGTGCCCTCTGAGGGCCTTGGGGGAAATCCATTTCCTGCCTTTCTCTTGGCTTCGGGTGCTGCTGGCAATCCTTGGTGTCGCTCGGCTTGGGGACGCATCCGTCCAACCTCTGTCATCACATGGGCTTCTGCCTGGGTGTCCTCATGTCCTTGTCCCTCCGTGCACGTCTGTCTCTGTGTGTCATCGTCTCTCCTCACAAGGACATCCGTCATACTGCGTCAGTGCCCTCCTTGATCCAGTAGGGCCTCCTGCTAACTAATGATGTCTGCAAAGACCCGATTTCCAGCTAAGAGGACATTCGTGAGAACCAGAGCTTGGAACTGCCACGTGTCTGTTGGCGGGGGGGGAGGCACAATTCAACCCCTAACACGCGAGCTGCGACGCCGCTTGTTTTCTGCTCACCTCGCTGGAGGCGTGCAGCGAGGGGAAGCCACAGCTGGTGGAGAATGTGTTGCTGCTCAAGGCTGGCCCTGCACCTGAAGGCAGCAGCAGTTTTGGGTAGATCCTCACAATGTAAAGGTCACCCGCGGGCTCTGGGGTCTCATGCTGCTAAACGTCTCCCCATGCTCAGGACGGCCTCCACCGCAGAGCATGGCCCCACCCATGACGTCAGTAGGGCTGAGTCTGGCAAACCCTGCCTCCATCCCGGAAGGGATCAAGTGAGGCGTTCAGGCATCTCTCTGTGGGAGATACATGGGGTCCAGCTTGAGGAGCCCTGCCCCAGGCCATGCCCCGCGCTGTGTGAAACGCTCTTCAAATTGTCCGGTTCAGGAAACCCCGTTTCCTACCCAGGTGGACCCTGTCATGCTGATTTTTTTTTCAGTCCATTAGCAAAGGACTAATACAAGAGCAGGCGAGTTTTGAAGATGGAGGGAAAAGGTGTCGGAAGGTTCTGGAATGTGAGAGGCTGCCTGCTTGGACAGAGCAGAGGCAGCAGAGAACACATGGTTTTAAGCTGGGGGGAAGCAGGACATGGTGCTGTCAGCCCCAGGGAGAGGCCAGGCTCCCAGAAGGGAGTGGAGGACAGCTAGGGACTAAGTGTATGCCTCACAGCTTGGCAAGGGAGAGTGGACCACAGTCCTGCGTCAGCCAGCCGCTAGGAGAACGGGTAACCTACAGTCGACTCTGGAGAGCTTGGCGTCTTGGGTTACGTCTCATAAAGAAGTCAGGACCGGGCAAGTCAGAGGCGACGCTTGCTCCATTGAACCGTTTGCAGTTCTGAGCTGTCTGTCTGTTTGATGCATACCCTGCTTCTCTCGGTGGATGTGAAGCTCCTGCAGTATTCTCCTGCTGTCTTTAACTTTCCAACCCCCCTTCTTCTTACATTTTATATTTGCTTAGCTATCTTATTTATTTGCTTCAGATGTTTGGTTGTATGATACTAAATGTCAGCAGAGCGTTCTTACACACCCAGGCTGGCTTCCAACACTGCGTTTTGTTAAGTGATTTGCTTGGAACAAGAAACATTTTTCTATGAAATTAATGTCCTAAAATGGTGGGCTGTCCCAGGCCACACAACAAAAGCCTCCCATAGATACACTCTCCCTGAGGACCTAGCAATAGTCGTATGGGACCTGGTGTTTTCCTGGAGAAATACCTTTGGTGGGTGATCCAACCTGGAATTGCAGATCGACCTGTACCACGATTCCGTATCAGGTGAGATGGACGGCCAGGGAGGAAGGCTCCTTCAGGAAGCAGGCATAGCTCTGTCTCCTAGCATAGGGCTTGCACATCAGCCAGGAGCTGCAGGAATGGGGGGTTTGAATGGTCCAAAACTGGGGCAGGGGGTTCGCATGATGAGTCAGCTTGGGAGACGGAACCCGTAGGAGGAGGACGAGCTTGCGTAGAGCACGAGGAGGAGTGTGGTAGGCAGAATAAAGGCCCCCAAAGATGTTCCTATGCTAATCCTCAATGCCTGTGAATCTGACCTCACGTGGCAAAAGGGAGGTGAATAAATCACAGATCTGGAGATGGGCCGCTTATCCTGGATTATCCGCGCAGGCCCAGTAGATCCCAAGGGTCCTTGTGAGAGGAAGGTGAGAAAGTCAGGGGCAGAAAAGGAGATGTACGGATGCAAGCAGAGGTCAGCCAGGATGTGAAGATGTTACACAACTGGCTTGGAAGACAGAAAGGGGGGCCAGGAGCCTAGGAAAGCAGGCAGCCTCCAGAGCCTGGAAGAGGCAGAAAAACAGAGTCCCCTGAGAGCCTGAAGAAGGACCCGGCCCTGCCAACAGCCCATGCACTGTGAGAACGGAAATGTGTGTTGCTTTAACGCACTTTCAGCTTGTGATAATTAGTTACAGCAGCCATGTGGGGAAGGAACACGGCGGGGGTAGGGGGTGGGGCGGGGGTTAATGACCAGCAATGAGGGAAGTAAAGCATGCAGACGGAGAAGGACTGGAGGCTATTCCTCCCTTCACGCCACCACCTCTGTCCCCTGGCCACTGTGCTGAGGCAGAGAACTCAGGCGGGCGTGGCCTCCGAGGACGGACTGGGCTCACTCCTCCCTCGGGCCTGCCCTGGGAAACCCTGTCTCCCGGTAGCTTTCATCACCAAGGCCCTCATGACCCAACACTGTTCTCATCCCTCATTATTTGTCTTTTAAATGTGATAAGACATACGTAACATACAATTTGCCATTTTAACTATTTTTAACATCAATTCAGTGGCATTAAGGGCATTCACATTGTCGTACAAACATTACCGATACCCATCTTGAGAACTTTCTCTTTTTTGGTAATCGTATAAGTCATCTTTTTCCCCTCGAGGTATAGTTTTAGATCTTTTTTATTTATTTCCTTTTTTTTTTTTAATTTTTAAAAATTCTTTGGCTGCACCACACTGCAGGTAGGATCTTAGTTCCCTGACCAGGGATCAAACCCGCAGCCCCTGCATGGGAAGCGCAGAGTCTTAACCGCTGGACCACCAGGAAGGTCCCAAGGTATAGTTGATGTACAAGATCTCCAGAACTTTTTCATCTTCTCACACTGACCCTCTGTAACAGTAGAACAATACCTCTCCACTACCTCCTCTTCCAGCCCCGCCCTGGTAACCTCACATCTATTTTCTGTCTCTAGGAATCTGCCCATCGTGGATATTTCATATAAGAGGAGTCATACAGTATTTGTCTTGTGTTGTCCACCGTATTTCAGCCAGTGTAATACTTTTAAAGTCCATTTGTGTTGAAGAGCGAATCAGAAGTTCTTTCCTCTTTTTAGGCTGAATAATATTCCATCACATGGATAGGCCCCCTTTTGTTCATCCGCTCATCTACTGATGGACAGCTGGGCTGCTCGTACCCTTCGGCTGTTGTGAATAATACTGCAGTTAACGTTGGTGTACAGTATCTGTTTGGGTTCCTGCTTTCATTTCTTCAGGGTTTATACCTAGAGGTTGAATTATTGGGTCCTATGGTAGCTCCACATTTAACTTTTTTAGGCACCACCAGCTGTTTCCCACAGCAGCTGCACGATTTTACGTTCCCATCAACAGTGTGCTAGGAGGTTCCCATTTCTCCGCATCCTGGCCAACACTTGCTACTTTGTTTGTTTTCATTACAGCCATCCTAGTAGTCACGCAGAACACTCATGCTTGATAGAAAAACTCAGTTAAGTACCTAAACTGTCCCTCGGGGAGCAGGGAAACTGGGTGAGGAGGAACCACGAGAAGCCTTCAGGAGCGAAATCTTCAGCACTCAGAAAAGAAAGGAAAGAGGAAGGAAGTTCCTTGAGAGTCCCACGAGGGTGGCCCCTCATGGGTAAGAGACACACAGGCAGGAATCGTAAGACAGGCACCAGGCGTGCATTACCTTCCGCCTGGCCAGACGTGGGGGCCTGGCCCTAATCCCTTCATCAGCATCTTTTTTTTTCTTTTAATATTTATTTATTTATTTGGTTGCACCGGGTCTTAGTTGCAGCAGGCGGGCTCCTTAGTTGCAGCTCACCAGCTCCTTAGCTGTGGCATGCAAACTCTTAGTTGCGACATGCATGTGGGATCTAGTTCCCCAACCAGGGATCGCACCCGCCGGGCCCCCTGCATTGGGAGCTTGGAGTCTCAACCACTGTGCCACCAGTGAAGTCCGCCTTAGTCAGCATCTCGAACACCCACACAAGGACTCGCAGCTGTGGACCTCTTCTGCTTTATGATGATCCAGCAGAGCAAGAGACCTCAGAGGGAAAGGAGCCATTGTCTGCTCTACCGACATGACTATTCGATGAGCCCTCATCTCCGAGCATCACGGTAGGCCGTAATTTGACCCGCAATACTAGCCCTACGAACCTGATCAATTTGTGGCTGGAGAGTTGGAGAGGGTGGAGGTGTGGGATCGCTAGGCCATCACACACCGCTTAAGACAACTAACTGCTCTTCTGGCAGCACGTTTTCTGAAACGACGTCCAAGAGAAAAAGATGGGTGTATGATACCGCGTGGCGTGTGCGAATCAGACATGTCTGCCAGTTATGTGGACCAGTGAGGACATCTGCCTAGCGGCCTTTTTTCCTTTGTTACCATAATAGACAGAAGCAATTTTATGTCTTTAAGACATACAAATAGCAAAAAATCTATGTGACTTGGGTGTTTTCACAGTTAATTGTGTGCGTGTGTGTGTGTGGTAAAAAACATGACATAAAATTTACCATATTACCCATTTTTAAGTGTAAAGTTCAATGATGTTAAGTATATTCACATTTTTGGGAAACAGATCTTCAGAACTTCTTCATCTTGCAAAACTTAAACAACTCCCCATTTCTACTTTCTGCTTCTGTGAATTTGAGTACTTTCCACACCTCAGAGAAGTGGGATCTTATAGTATTTGCCTTTTTGTGAATGGCTTATGTCAGTTAGCATAATGGCGTCAAGGTTTGGGGGGGTGGTTAATATTTATTTATTTGGCTGCGTTGGGTCTTAGTTGCGGCACACAGGATCTTCGTTGTGGCACACGGGCTTCTCTCTAGTTGTGGCGCTCTAGAGCCCAAGCACCGCAACTGCTGAGCCCGCACACGAGTTTAGTTGCCCCGCGGCATGTGGGATCTTAGTTCCCTGACCAAGGTTCGAACCCGCGTCGCCTGCATTGGAAGGAGGATTCTTAACCACTGGACCACCAGGGAAGTCCCTGGCCTCAAGGTTTATCCATGTTGGAGCATGTGACAGGATTTCCTTCTCTCTTAAGGCTAAATCATGTGATAGGATTTCCTTCTCTTTTAAGGCTGAATCATATTCCATTGTGTATACATATATTGTGTGTATAGACCACATTTTGTTTACCCTTTGATAGGCATTTGGGTTACTTCCACCTCTTGGCTATTGTGAATAATTTTGCTATGAATGTGGGTGTATGAATCTCTCTTCAAGACCGTGCTTTCAGTTCTTTTGAAGATCGATCTATCTATATCTCTGGATGTGGGATTCCTGGATCATCACAGAGTTAGCATCTTTTTGGACTACAAAACAACAAAATTAACAGTGCAAAGACCAGTTGACAAACTATATTTGTACACCAGGGGCGAGCTCATAAGAGGGAAACTTTCTTGCTCCCTTTATGCCTTATTTACAGTTTATTATGAGAGCTTTTTTATTCCACTTGTTATGGAAGAATATATATAGAAACATACAAAAACCTTAAGTGTGCAGTTTAATGAATTTTCTTAAACTGAACACACTTGTGTAACCCACATTCATGTCAAGAAAGAGGACATTACCATACCCGAGAAGCTCCGTTCCCCTCATGACCTCCCCAAGAGTCAACTCTGTTCTGATCGCTCAACCTAAATAAGCATTGTTGATACTCAGAACATCATAGGGGAATAAAGAGAAGAGAGGAGAGGAGAGGAGAAGAGAAGAGAATGGAAGGGAAGAGAAGAGAAGGGAAGGGAAGGGAAGGGAAGGGAGGGGAGGGGAGGGGAGGGGAGGGGAGGAGAGAAAGGAAGGGAGAGAAGGAAGGAAGGAAGGGAGGAAGGAGGGAAGGAAAGAAGGAAGGAAGGAAGGAAGCTGAGTGTGAAGGGCCCTTCCCTTGAGCTGTGTGACTTTAGGCAATTCAGTTAACAGCTAAGCCTCAGCTTTCAACCTCTTACAGTGGCAATTCTCCTAAATGCCCAGCCGTCGACCAGCTCAGCACTGTCATGAGGGCCATAACCAGGTTATCCAATTTTATTACAACTTAGAGAAAGCAACGTTCTGTTGGGGTTTGATGTGATAGAACTTCTGGGTCCATCCCCTCCTCTTTGGGATGGAGATTCTAGAAGAGCACTTGTCAGTCAGTCATGTCCACTCTCAAGTTTATTTGGGATTTGGCAGTGAGAGACAGGAAGGTGAAGGACAGATAGGATCTGAGAGTTCTACTTCCGGTCCGGAGGGAACAACCTCAAGCCAACAGGAAACATGAAGACTGAGTGATTCAATGCCAAGTGAAATGAACGTCAGTTCTGCCACTAGCGATTCTTTATTAGTCCAGGTGGCTCTTAATTTTCATGTCTGTACTTAGCACAACTTCTGAAATCCTCATTGAGAGGTGTGGAATCATTCCCCCACCTTTAGGTGTGTGTGAAATAGGACAGTTCTCATGCAAGGCTATGTAAATCCTGGATTATCTGGGTGGGGCCAATGTAATGACAGGAGTCCTTAAACGTGGAAGGGGAAGGCAGAAAAATTCAAATCAGAGAAGATTTGACTGTGGAAGAATGGTGAGAGAGTTGCAGTGTTGCTGAATTTGCAGACAAAAGCCTTTGACCTCCGGATAGAAC
This sequence comes from Pseudorca crassidens, assembly GCF_039906515.1. NCBI lineage: Eukaryota > Metazoa > Chordata > Mammalia > Artiodactyla > Delphinidae > Pseudorca > Pseudorca crassidens. Next base: position 7,108,609 of record NC_090318.1, read on the forward strand.
TTGGCTCCGGGTTTAGGAAGACACATGGAGCTGAGCCAGTCCTAGCTCAGCAGAGCTCAGCAAGGGCAGAGTTGAAGCACAGCCTGCATGCATTGTGAGCGAGAAATAAAGGATTGCTGCAGTTGCAGCAGACAAAGCTCGTACATGCAGTACACCAGAGGATGCAGTCTGCAGGGACCAGCCTCCAGTGCACACCACGTGGCAGAGCAGGGCTGCGAATGGATCTGGGGACCAATGGGGGAGAACCACCACGGCAGAGCATGGTGGAAGAAACCTAGAGAGTTACTTTCATGAGGGACTCTGGGCAGGAGACTTCAAGCCATGTGGAGGAGGCCAACAGAGCAGGCTGAATGAGAAGGGGATGAAGTGCAGGGAGGACTCTGCCCAGGACGGCATCACACTAACCCTGGGATTCGTCTCCCAGCCTGGCTTTGCACTGGATTCATGTTCCAGTCCTATGAGGAAAGGGGCAACCACCAAGGACTGCATGAGACACTCTGGGGTTCAAGTAGTGGTGATGTGGTCCCTTCCCAGCACAGGGTCACACATACAAAGCCACCCCTGCTTTGACTTGTGAGGGCTTGTAGTACACTGAGGGCAATGACCAAGGCAGAGGAGAAGACGGTGGTGCCCTGCATGGCACTGTGGTGACCCAGGAAGCTTGTCCTTGACAAGGCTGATGTTTCTCAACCCCCTGTACATTCCTGAATGTCAGGGACCCACCTCTCTGTAGATTTCAGTGGTGGGCAGTGTCGTGAGTATGCACCGGTAAGTGTTTCCAGCTGTGTGGTGCCCCACCCAGCTCACCAAGAGATGTGAGGGAGACAGGAAGTACATGGGAGGAGGAGGGATAATCCTGGCCTTTGCCGGTCAAGGTCACATACCTGTCACCTTGTTGAATTCTCTACATGGTTTATGCTGGATCGAAACAAGAAACAGATTTTCTTATTTTTCTTCGTGGCAATCTGACCTCATCTTTACTCATCGTTTAAGATGAACTCTTGCTGAGGAATTTGACCTTCTAATATTTCAAATTAGAATCCTACACAGGAGAGGTAGAGGGTCTTAAACAGGATGACCTAGGTTAGCAGTCAGGGTAACAGAAGGCTTTGCGGGGGAAGCAAGACCGAAGGTGAGATCTAGTGGGCTGACCCAGGCAGAGGGGACAGAGGGCATTCTGGGGAGGGAGAAATGGGTACGTACAATTCCTGAGAGGGGATGGAGAAAGGTCCCCTTTCCCAGAGGAAAAATGACTGGTGATGCCACTCTGTCATGCCACGCCTACACTGTACCCACCAAGAAATGATGGGGAAAGTAAGCGCTGTGCTTAGAATCCAAGAATTGTCCTGAAACTGGCGGCACATTGTAGCTTTGAAAATGAGCGCAGCCCGGATCCTGCCCCCAATGAAGTCTACTTAATTCGTTGCTGTGGGGCGTGGCCTGGGCTGTGGAATTTTTTTTTTTTTTTTGCGGTACGCGGGCCTCTCACTGTTGTGGCCTCTCCCGTTGCAGAGCACAGGCTCCGGACGCGCAGACTCAGCGGCCATGGCTCACGGGCCCAGCCGCTCCGTGGCATGTGGGATCTTCCCGGACCAGGGCACGAACCCGTGTCCCCTGCATCGGCAGGCGGACTCTCAACCACTGCGCCACCAGGGAAGCCCTGGGCTGTGGAATTTTTAAAGGCTCTTCTAGTGTTTTCACTGTGCAGCCAGTATTGAGAATTGCTGATCTAAAGCAATGGTTCCCCGACTTCAGCATTCACCTGGGCAACCCGGAGGTTTGCTAAAACACAAGAGTCCTTCGCCCTACCCCTAGAATTCTCAATTCAGGAGGTTTGGAGAGGGGTTGGATCGTTTGTATCTCTCGTAATTTGCCAGGTGTTGCTGATGCTGCTGGTCCCAGCACCACACTTTGAGAACCACTAAAGGGAGAAAAAAACTGAACTTAGGTGCTGGGAGTGGGGGACCAGGGTAGAACTATGAGTGAATAAAAGATGCTAATTTCAGGAAATTTTCAGCATTGGACCATGTTGGGAAGAATTCAACATGGCCCAGTGCGTGGGCATCCCTAGACTATACAGAGCCTGACAATTGAAAGTCAGTTTTGCCAGAAGTCCAGGTACGGTAGAGAGAGATCCATCTGCAGGAGGCAGGACCCATTCCTGCACTGTGTTCCAGTCCCTGGAGGCAAGAGCCAAGCTTGCCCATGAGAGCCAAGGACACAGAGAACCCAACATGGATCCCTCTTGGGGTGTATGAACAGGGGCTGGAGAAGGGGATGTGGGACCTCAGGAAGAGGGAGAGGCAGAGATGTTGGATCCCAGCTGGCAAGCAGATATTGAAGGAGCCTGGAAATTCAGGGTCCCCAAGTGGAGAAGCCCAAGCCCCACCCACTGAGACTGACTGAGGGCTCAGCAGTCAGCATGCGTAACCCACCTCTCCCTCCCCTTCTAGTCTAGCTGGCCCCATTTATGTTTGTATAATAACACTTCTGGAGGAGGGGGGCAGAGGGGGCCACATGGAGGTGAAGGTGGCATGGGGTGATGGGAAGGAGGAACGCTCTGAAGAAAGCACGGTAGGCAGATTCTCAGGGGGCCCCATGATTCCCATCCCCCATGTGCATGCCTTGTATAATCCCCTCCCCTTGAGTGTGCGTGGGACCTGTGAACATGACGAGATGTAACTCCTGTGATTAGGCGACTAATCAGTTGACTGTGAGTCATTCAAAAGGGAAGACTACCCAGGGTGGGCCTGACCTAATCAGGGGAGATTTATGAACTGTGCGCCTGGCTTAATCACACGAGCTTTATAAAAGCAGAGAGACTCTCCTGGGGGTCTCAAACACGAAACAAACAGCAACTTGTGAGCTGCCTGTGGAAAAGGGTGGTCTCTAGGAGCTGAGGGCCTCAGTCCTACAACCATGAGGGACTGAATTAGCCAACAACCAGTGGGTCTGGGAGAGAACCCTGAGCTTCAGATGAAAAGGCAGCCCGAGCCAACACCCTGATTGCAGCCTAGTGAGACCCTGAGCAGAGGACCTCGTTATGCCATGTCCAGATTCCTGATCCAGGGAACGGAGAGGACAAGTGTGCGCTGTTTGAAGTCTCTAAATTTGGGGTCACTGGTAATGCAGCAGTAAAAGAACAATCCACTAGGGAACATATATACACCCTCAGTCAGGCACCATTTAATACTTTTTTTTTTTACTGGCTACGATGAAAACAAAATGAGTTGCATTCCCTTTGCCATTTATTCACTTGACTTCAATGAAGAGAGGGTCGGTCATGGAGAAATCAGCCGGATTCCCTGCAGAAGGCTTGCTACTATCACTTTCCAGGGTAACTGGCGGGGCTGTTTTCTTCAAGTTTTTGTTTTTTTGGCTGCGTTGGGTCTTAGTTACAGCACGTGGGATCTTTTGTTGTGGCACGTGGGCTCAGTAGTTGCAGCGGGAGGGCTTAGTTGCGCCGCGGCTTGTGGGATCTTAGTTCCCCGACTGGGGATCGAACTCGAGTCCCCTGCGCTGGAAGGTGGATTCTTAACCACTGGACCACCAGGGAAGTCCCTGGGGGGCTGTTATAGTCTAACCCTTTCTAAGCTCTTCACTTACCTGAATCTCAACCGCAGGCTTCTGGCAGGTCCCCTCTACTCCCCAGGAGAGGCAGGGTCCCTGTCCAGGGACCCCCGACCCACTCTGCAGGGCCTTGTGAAAGCATTCCCTCTCAACTAGTGTGGGGTTGGCGTATGTGCTTCCTTAAGCTTCCCGCTTTTCCGGGCAAGAATCACGACTTCAGCTTTTCCTGAGCACTTAACCAAAGGCACACTTGCAGCCTGCCAAATGCTGATCAAAGGTGAGCTAGTAATAATATCCCAATGGCAAGTTTCTGCAACGTAGCGGTTCTCAAAGTGCGCTTCTCAGACCAGCGTCAGCCTCTGCTGGGAACTTGTTCGAAAGGCAGATTCTTGGGTTTCCCCCAGACCTGCTGAGTCAAAACCCCCAGGACTGGGGCCCAGCCACCTGGGTTTGGTAAGTCCTCCCAGAGGTTCTGCTGCACTTTTAGTTTGAGTATCACTGCTCTGGCCTGATGTTTTGTATTTTTCAGGTCATCGGTCCCTTAATAATTCCCGGTTCTCTTTCCCCCGATTTTTTGGTAGTTATTTTATTTTGGATTTTGAGCTGAAGTTCTCCAAATCATGTAATTCATATTGTGTCTGATCACATTGTTCCTAATTGTTTGAGACGCATATTTCAGTGGAATCATCATAGCTTCGGTTTGTTGAGCAGTGACTGTGTACTAACCGTAGACCTGAATGCAGAAAGCTTCCTCTCAAATCAGCCTCAGAAGAAGAGGTAGCCTTGGCCCCAACCTTCAGAGGCAGAATCCGGAGCAGCGCCCTGTGAATAATGCATGCGCCGCATCCCACAGCCAGCACCGACTCGAAATTCAAAGCCACCGTGTCTCGCTCCAAAATCGGTGCTTGTAACCCCAGACTAAACAGTTTCAGAACCTTAGACTCTGACTTTTAAAGGGCACCAACTGTTTATTGCATCCAGATATTTTGCCACCAGAAGCAGCTTGACATAGGTAAAGTGGAGTGCCACCAGGGGAGGTTGGAGGGCATCAGACGGAAGGTCCCTCCCTTCTCCTGGTGTTGCCTCATCATGAGCTGTGTTCATTCTGAAGCTTATTTGCCGAGCTATTCTTTTGTTCTGGGGATGACCAACGCCTTTTAAAGGTGTAAGGCCAACTGGCCCGAGGCAGGGGAACACAATCAGATTCACAGGTTGCATCAGACCGAAATTCTCCTGACCACCCAGTTCCAGGAACTGACCTGGGGACTTTGAACCCAGCCCAGCCTTCCCGCCTTTCGAGGGGCGGGACCAACAGTCCCCCAGGATACCCGAAAAGACCACCAAATAAGGAATACCCTGCGCCCTCCCAGATTCGCCACACCCCTTTCCCTTCTTCCCCTATAAAATCTTGCCAGACCCTCGCGCGGGTGCGACTTCTCTGGCCCCTTTCTCTCGGACCAGTGAACCTCGCCCGGGAGCGCTCCCTAATGAAGCTCACTTGAAGCTTTCCTCTGTTTCGCGGTGCCGTTTGTTAAGATCCGACCTTACAAAAGGAATAGAGCAGACTATGCCCAAAGCACGTCAAGGTCTTCCTTGTCGGTGTCGCTCTGGCACCCTGTGAAAACCACTTGGCCCTTCCACTCTGCTCCAAACTCCCTGCTCCCTCCAGCTGGTCCTGGAATCAGCTTCCACCACCTCTGCCTTCATACCGCTGTGTCCCCCTCTCACCTGGGACCCCTCCCCAGGGCTTCCAGCTGCCCCGTCCCCTCTGCATCTGGCCTCTGCAGCATTTCGGGCCACACCAACCATCTCTGTGACATTGGATGTGACACCACAATTATATCGGGGGGTCCTTAAGCAACCCCCCAGACAAAGGCTGGCAGTTCCCCCTCCTGCCTCCTGGCCCTCTTGGCCCTGCACTGGAAGGAGGTGTCCCGTGGTGCCTGAGCACCATGAAAACCGAGGGAAAAGGGATTCAATCTCCTGCCGCCATGTTGCTTCCTCCTCTGAGGTTCTCATGTCATGACACAGTCCTTTGGGGCCTTAAAACCTTTCCCTTTTCAGGACTCTCCTAGTAAAGTGGAGAAGTAACGTTATAAAACTTGGTCATATTTTGTTTGGGTTTTTCTATGGCACTAAAATATACATAACATAAATCTGAATCGTTTTTAAGCGTACAGTTCAGTGGCATTAAGCGCGTGTACAATATTGTGCGTCTATCACTACCATCCACAGCCTGAACTTTTCCATCACCCCCAAGAGACACTCTGTTCCCATTAAACAACATCTCCATCCCTTTGTCCCCCAGCCCCTGGTGACAACGATTCTTTCTGTTTCTATGAACTTGCCTATGCTGGGTACCCCATATAAGTAGAATCATGAGATATTTGCTCTTTTGTGTCTGTGTCATATTATTTTTGGAAAAGGAAGAGAGTGATAGGTGTAGAGGCAGGGAGTGCATAGTGATGAATGGAATTGGTCAACGGCCAGTGACAGAAATTCCTGTCGAAACAGAATAAAGCATAAGTCCTTGTGTGTTCGTTGTCTGCTGCTCCGTAAAAAATTACCACAAGTTCAGTGGCTTTAAGCGCACACATTTTGGGGATTCCCTGGCAGTCCAGTGGTTAGGACTCCACGCTTTCACTGCTGAGGGCGCAGGTTCAATCCCTGGTCACGGAACTAAGATCCTGCAAGCTGAGTGGTGCAGAAAAAAACCAAAAAAACCCACACACATTTCTATGCATCAGGAGTCCAGGCACAGCTTAGCCGGCTCCTCTGCTTGGGGGCTCACAGGGTCTGCAGTCCAGATGTCAGCTGGGCTGCTTTCTCATCTGGAGGTTCAACTGAGGCAGAGTCAGCTCCCAAGCTCCCTCAGGTTGTTAGAAGAATCCATTTCCTTGCAACTGCAGGATGTAGGGCCCTCGCTTCTTGCTGGCGGCCCTTGATTCCTTGCCACACAGCAGCTGACTTCCTCAATCCTGCAAGGTGGTCTCTAGAGCTTCTAGCTACAACTTAATCAGAGGAGTGACCGCCACCCTACATGCCATATTCTCTCGGTTAGAACCGAATAACAATTCCTGCCCACACTCCAGGGGATGGGACCCCCACAAAGGCATGAACACCAGGGGGCAGGACTCAAGGGGGCTGCCTAGGGTCTGTGCAACACGCCTTCAGGGTGGGAGAACTGAGGGGAGAAATGTTCATAGAAAGCCAGCCAGGGGGACGTTTTGCTCCTTCTTGAGTTTACATGAGGTTGCCCCGAATTTGGCCAGCAGACCTCAAAGATAGGTAGTCAGACCTTTCACCCCGAAAACATGGGGCAGCCGGTCTTTTCTAAGAGCTTACAATTAAGACTGGAATTAAAAACACAATCAAGGGAAAGATTACTTTTAAGTATTACTTAGTCATCTTCCTCCACCTGCAAGTTGCAGCCTCAGAATAACTTGGAGGAAAAAAATCCCTGGTTATTTACATTTGCTCTCTATTTTTAACCGCCTTTCTGTTTTAAACATTTAATATCTTCCAAACCCCTATTGGAAGCCACTGAACCTGTAGCAAGATATCCTATTTATTTTTGTAGCTATTTTCATCTGCTTAGAGAACTTTTTGTTTTCATCTGAGCTCTTAGGGGAGGTGAAGCAGGTCAGCATGTCTGGCCCATTTGTCAACTGGCTATGCTGCCTTCTTAATAAAACGGTGCTAAATTCAGAGCTACTTATCACGTGTCTCTTTTTATGTGGCTCAGTTTTTCCATTACTTGAAGTTCCCAAATGCTAATAAACCCTAATGTGCTATATTTGGTGGAATGAATGCATTATGCTTTTCAGAGTTGATGTTTTTACATAAATAGAACATGTTCTGCAAGAGAGAGGGAAAAACCACCCTCGTAGGGCATACATCCATTTGATTTTTTCTTCCCCCTGTTGATCTGGAGCTGTTTAATCAGAGAAGGAGGGAGGGGGAAAAAGATAAACAAGGCAGAGGGAAAAATACACCTACAGATTCGGCCCACCTCTTCTGCCTTCTGTCTTTGGGCTGCAGGTTCCTTTTGTATCCGTTGATTTCACAATCACTAATCATACACTCTCAAATGGATCTAATGTAAAAGATGTGTCTGGAAGACAGAAAAATGACTCTCCAAGACTCCGTAAGACAATACCTTTGTTGTTGTTCCAGCTGTAGTTAGAATAAACATTTTGCTATGGAGTCACTCGAAACTCATTAAAATCCCAACGATAAAAATCACCTCCAGTGAGAGAAATCAGAAGCGTTAGCAAACTTCCGTGGGAGTTATCAACTCTGAGTGGAATGAGGGCCCCTTGTAGACAGGAGCCGCGTCTCCATGTGGCTGCTGGTTGCTCAGGTGTACCCATAGGTAAGACACATGATGTTTTGCAAGTTATACTCAGAGGTTAAAGACAAAAATCCAACCTAACCTAAGGCTGGTGCAGTAGACACTGCAACAGAATGTGAAACCAGTGACTAAAAATCAACAAACATCATTCAGACCCACCATCGGGAATATTGTTTTACTCCCCTCCGCCTCCCCCTCGCCCTCACCGCACTCCACCTTCCTCTTCCTTCCTCTCCCCTCCAAATCTGTCTTTGTTGCGTGATACTGTATTCTTTTTCAACCAGCTTCTGGCACAAAGATGGAGCATTTTAAGAGTTTAATGTCAGATTACTCACATTTCCCTCTTGAATGTTTTCTAATTCCATCCTTCCAAGGAGAGGAAGAAATACAAAATGTATCTCTCTACCTGCAGGCTGTTGCTGTCACCGTCTCTGACCGGTGTTTCTGGGAACAGTCAAACCAGTAGGTCAATGTAACTTGTAGTACGCAGCAAACAAAACCTGGCATTGCTTATCCTTTACCTGTTGAGCTATGCTGTTGTCATTTACGGCTTCTATTAAGGAAAGTATGCTTCTTTGCCTCAAGAAGCTCCAGCAGCAGCCAGTATCTGGACTTCATCCTGGGCGGCCGAGGGGCCAGTTCTCCTGGATTCTCAACCATGCACATGAATATGCGTCCTTGTGGCGGGTCTTCCTGCACGTGCGTTTCTCTGAAATTAAAGTGCAGCCACAAATCCAAGGAAGAGGCTTTTGTGTTTTTGCAGTCTAGTGGGAAAATAACTTTCGGCTCCTTTTTCCAATTTTAAATTAATTTTATTTTGAAAAAAAAGGTTAATATTTTAGGAACTTCCCTGGTACATTTTTTCTTTTTTTTGGCCAACATGAAATTCATATAACATGAAATTAGCCCTTTAAAGCAGACAATTCAGTGGCATGGATAGTATATTCACAGCCTTCAAACTCACTCCTCGTTCCAGTCTGCCTTTGCTCTGGTCCCGCCCTGAATCTGCTTTGTGCCTCTAATGATACACCTGTCCGGGGTGTTTCATGGAAATGAAATTCTGTCATGTGTGGCCTTTCCTCTCTGGCTTCTTTCACTCAGCATACTTCTGAGATTCCTCTGCATTGTAGCATGTGTCAGTAATTCATTAAATTCATTTTTTTTTAAACCCCACATTTGTTTATTTATTTATTTTTGGCTGTGTTGGGTCTTCGCTTCTGTGTGACGGCTTTCTCTAGTTGTGGCAAGTGGGGGCCACTCTTCATCGCGGTGCGCAGGCCTCTCACTATCGCGGCCTCTCTTGTTGCGGAGCACAAGCTCCAGACGTGGAGGCTCAATATTTGTGGCTCACGGACCTAGTTGCTCCGCGGCATGTGGGATCTTCCCAGACCAGGGCTCGAACCCGTGTCCCCTGCATTAGCAGGCAGATTCTCAACCACTGTGCCACCAGGGAAGCCCCTAAATTCATTTTTAAATGAAAATAATTTTAGATGAAAAAAATAATTTTGAATGCACTTTAGGTGTTCGTTTATTGAGCACCTGCTGCGTGCGAGGCAGTAGACTGTAGTTAGCATGATGTAAACGTTGACCTTCTCCCCGAAATAAGCCTGCCCTGGTCACTGGAGCACCCCACCCCCATGCCACAGTCTCTGACATAAAACTATGCCAGGTGGGTTCCCAAATTAGCCAGATCCTGTGACTGAAAGCCTTTCATCTTTGGAGAGATTTATTCTCCTTCCCCTCCCACCTTTCTTTAGAGCAACGTCCATTTCCCCTGAAAGCACAGACTCATTTTAGAATTGTCATTAAAAAAAAAAAAAAAAAAAAAAAGATATAGCATGCAAACAGTAAAAAAAGGGGGAAAAAAGAATTGTCCTTTTAATTCATAGTGTGTCCATAAACAGGATGCAGAGGCCTGTGACTATCACAAAGAAGAGCCAGCCCTCAGGAGCGCTGCACGCTGGCAGGGGAGAAAGGACACCAAGGCAAGATGGAGACAGCAGCGTGAGCGCTGGCCCGCAACCTGGTTTGTCCAGGTCGGGGAGGGGGAGGGAAGCGGGGAGGGGGTGGCCTGCGAGGTAAAGGCCCCTCGAGGCCCTCTGATGTGAAATGGGCTTTGAAGGAACAATCAGACTCTGTTGGAGGTGGGGGGGGGACATGGAGAGGGCAGGGTGAGGGCCTTGTGGCCAAAGGGGAGACTTGAGTCAAGACTTCGCTGCAGGAATAGGAGACAAGGCACAAATAAGCCATCTTGTTCAGAGTCAAGACTTATTTGGAAGTGAGCACGTGGTAGATGTCAAAACTGGCCCGCAAGAAAGAGAAGCAAAGGGGCAGTAACCCCCTCTCCCTTCGCTTCCTCCAACCTCCCCACGGCCACCGTCTGATTCCCCGGCTGCTCCAGCTCAGGTGCGAATGACTATGACCATGAGGTCTTCCTGCACCCAAGGGCCGCAAGTTCTGCAGGTGCCTCTATGATGCCAGATGAATTTCCCATCATGCCTCTCTTTCCATCCTTATGGCTCTCTCGACAAGTCTTGTGTGTGGAGACTTTGCTCTGCATATCTGACTGCGCTCCTCTCTCCCCTCCTCCCCGTGGCAACCTCCTCTGCACTCTTCCAGACCCATCTCTCCACCCCCCAGCCAGAGCGGCTTCCTCCTTTATATCGTCACCAAGTGTATCATACTCTTAGAATAACTGTTCAATCAAAAAAGACAGACTTTCTCTGTCCGGGTACACCTTGGGCATTGCCGATGATGCTGGGGCCTCACGGACGTTCCAACTTAGCTGGAAAAAAAAAACCATAAAGGGAAACCCTCCGTCGGGATCCAAGGCCCATACTGCAAGGTACCCCCGACTGGTAGAGCCCTTAAGTGCTCCAGATATTCAGAGGAGATAGAAAGAGCTGAGTGCAATTTGCAAAGCAGTCAGGGGGTGATGTCGGTAGAGAAGCGCAGGATGGTCACGACAGAACAATCGAGAACAAAGACGCGCTGCAATGCAAGCTGGGGTAGACTGTGGGCACGGGCAACGCGCACACGCTCGGAAGAGTCCAGCGTGGGTGATGAGGTCCTGGGCGGGGCGTGAAATGAAGGGGCAGGTGGTAGACAGGCAGCAAGGGCAGGAGGAGCTGGAATGGACAGCCGGATTCCATTGCCTGGGGGTCTGTGGGGAGCGAGTAGTTGCAGATGGTTTCAAGGGTGGAGTTTGTATAACTGGGAGGAAATTGGAAATTCAGAAATGGGGACAGCGTTTCCTTGATGGGCGAAAGGCATGCTTGTGCCAGACCGTTACTGGGAGTGGATGGGTACAGCCCGAAGACCCTCAGGCCGAGTCACCCTCCTTCGGGGCTGGGAAAGGTGACAGTGATTTGTCACACACAGGCATTATGGCCGCTGCTTGGCACGAAGCGTGACACCTGTCACATTTGTTTTTGGAATGCTTAGGCCTTGGGAGCTCCCAGAGATTGAACAGTGTGCATCACAGCACACCGCAGATGTTCCTGTTTCTATGAACAGCTAAATAATGCATGAGCCTCAACCAGACCATTTCTCACGGTGGAAACGGTGTCCTACTTCTAGCTCTTGTTTCACTAGTCCGGCCAAGTGAAAAACGTGTCCAGAGACCTGCTGGCCCCCACCCCCCAAACAGGATGTCCTCCTCTGGCCATGGCGCTGTGGTCAGAGACCCGTGCCCTGAAATCCACGGCCCTGCCCGCCCTCTCCAGCGCAAGGACCAGAAAGGATCTCTGCACTGTTCTTATTCTTGGGGATGGGTGGGGCGTGGCTAATTACTGGTAGACAGTGAGCATAAACCAGACCTTCCCAGAAAACCAGCCTCCAAATTAAACCTGGTTAAAGGTGTGGGAGACGCAGACAGAAAGGTTCCATGTCAGGTAACAGGTTTAGGCTGCTTTGAGTTTTTTCAGGCCAGCACTGAAATCTACATTGTCTAATTTGCCAGCCTCAAGATTTTGGTGAACATAGTTTCCTCAATTACCTGAAATGGTGGAATGTTATGAAGTCACAAGAGACATGCTTTTTCATTTCATTTTAATATTTCTGCATTTCATTGAATGAAATTATAAGTAGCACAATTTCAAAAAGAAAGGAACAGAGAATTCCAAGTTTTTAGAATGCCCAGTAGGCAAAGTCTGAATTAAGAGATGAGATGGGGCTTCCCTGGTGGCGCAGTGGCTGAGAGTCCGCCTGCCGATGCAGGGGACGCGGGTTCGTGCCCCGGTCCAGGAAGATCCCACATGCCGCGGAGCGCCTGGGCCCGTGAGCCATGGCCGCTGAGCCTGCGCGTCCGCTCCGCAACGGGAGAGGCCACAGCAGTGAGAGGCCCGCATACCGCAAAAAAAAAAAGAAATGAGGTGAATTCTTATGAGATAATGAACCTTCACACGCACGCACACAATCACTCATTTCTACCATGTATCACCCACGACTTTAAGTTTGTCTCCTACTAGAGTAGAAGCTTCTGGAAGGTAGGACTGTGTCTTAGTGCTTCATTTTTCCCCCATGGATCCATAAAATGCACTCAAGGTTTGTTTGAAGAGAATTATATTTATGTTACTAAAATGGTGTTTGTTTCAGTTTGTGTATTTTTTCTAGAGGACCCATTGAATTGCTATTTTAGGAACAGTTCGTTGCTTAAGAATTCACAATCGTATTAAGTAATTAAGTAAATTCCTCAATTACTTAATTCCTAGGAATTAAGTAATTCCTAAAAACATGCAGATTCAGTAAGAAGTAATAACTAATGCAACTTGAAAGGAAAGTTAGGTTGTGCTTTTCATACAAGTTACAGTTTTCAATGTTTTGAGTACAAATGTATCCTGACAGATTTCTTACCTGCTTTTTAAATTAATTTATCCAATTGTTGTTTCCTTTCTGAAGTATTTTATATACTTTATATCCAAATGCGTGCCTGTCATTTTTATGCAACCTGTGAAATTTGCACATAGGTTCTGGCAAAGGTTTTTTTTTCAAGCCAACCGAACTGACAGTTAAAAGAATCTAAAGTGTTTAAACCCAAATGATTTTTTTTTTGAGGTTGTAACAGAAAGATCTCCTGAAGGAGAAAAAACCCTTATCTTGTCCACCTGTATAGACTCTGACACAAATACATAATTTAGAGGAGATAAGTGGAAATGAGCACATGCATATTTTTGAGCTAAATTAATTTTAACCGTAATAGCTGATGCAACTTTTGCAGCCGCCCGGTGATGAAAGTAGCCACGTGTTATTACTGCTGTTACTGTTACTGTCCCCTCCCTACTTACAAGGGAAAACCTTGGCACTGGGGGGGGGGCACTGCAAGCCTTGCGCCATCACCTGGCTGCCTATCCACCAGCAGGTATCCAGCCTCCAGTCCCCGCGGTCTGGTATAAAATATGGAACCTGGACCCTTCATAAGCCAAACGAAGCTTTATGGAGTGTGCTTAAGTAGAAACTAGTTCATGAGAACTCACTTCAGAATGAAGCGCTTGGAATCGACGTGGCCTAAACTAAACATCACCTTTGCGGGCAGAGGAATCTTGCTGTGGTTTGTGGGGTGGGAAGTGGGTGGTGTTGGAGGCCAGGACCTGCCTGGCGGAGGGCTCCCGGATCACAGAGCGTACTGCATCCCGCTAATTGTATAATATATGTACGATGTATACTATGTATACGTAGACGTATGCATACGTGGATGTATATACACACCAGCTGTGTAACCCCAGTGAGGCACACACTCCCGCCTGACCTGGCCGAGGCGGTCGACCGGGGCCCTGCCCTGGAAGTCCTTCACACCCTTCTTCCTCTTTCTGTCCAAATCCTGTCTTCCGTGAAAGGGTGAGAGGTGGCATGAGACAGACAGATGTCACCTGGGTCTTTTCACTTTAACATCCCCTTGCCACCTCTTGTTTCTAATCCTCAGCGTCTGCTTTTGAACCAGGGATCTCTGCTCCCCTGAGCTCAGTGTTTTTCTGGGGCTGGGGGCCCAGTGTGTGCTTGGCTGGCACCCCTCCCCAGCCCTCCTCCGCTGGGCCCCCAGCAAGATGGCAGACAATGGGGAGGTGTGCGATGCAGGTGGTCCCCGGGCTGTCCTCCGGCTCTCCCCACACACCTGGCTGTCTGCACACCTAGGGCATCCACGGAGGGGAGGGGCTGAAGGACAGGTGGGTGGCACTGGGGCCCAGACAGCGCGTCCCCTCCTTCCGAGTGTGCCCCCCTCAGCCCCGGCCCGGGCCCTGAATTCCCTGCTGGCCGCCCTCATGCTACCGGAGCCCCACCCCATGGCTGCCTCACTGCTCTCAGCCTGGAACTCTTTCTGGAGTCTTTGCTGCCCTTCCTTGTGAAATACATTTCCTCCTCCGGCTTCTTGGACAAAGTAACTGAATAACCTCCTTCCGATGACATGGCGATGTCTGAGCAGCGCCAAGCACGTGGGGGGCTGAAGCTGGAGCCCTGGACCACGGCAGTCAGGCTGGATCCGGGGGTCAGGTCAGCCTGCTGCCAGGCCCAGGTGCCGGCGTGCGGCCAGCCCGGGGGCGGACGGGGCTGCTGCCGGGGTTCCTCTGCACCTTTGGGGGGCGCCCCGGGGAAGGGGGACACGTCGGAGCCTCTCAGTGCTGCACCTGGCTCCTTTGGTGTAAAACAGTTGTTACACCCCAAACGGAAAGGCCTTAGTGGAGTCAGAGAGAGAGAGAAGAAGAAGAAGGAGAAGGGAAAGGAGAAAGAGAGACAAAGGAGGAAAGAGAGAGAGGAGAGGAGGGAGGCTCAGAAACCATCTGAGCTGTCATCCCAGCCCCGAAGGGAGGGTCCCTCCGTCCTCTGAGCGCAGCCCAGGTCCGCCGGGCCCTATCCTGGAGGCCCCCGTCCCTCGCGGGGCTCACACTCCCCCACTGCATTTCCCTCCCTCCTGCGAGGGGAGAGCCGCAGTCATCCCTGGAGGTGCCGCCGTGTAGCCAGTTCCCTCCGCAAAAGTAAGTCGGCTGGCTCTCAGGAGGTGCCGAGCAGACCCGTACGCGCTCCCTGAGCCCGTCGCTTTACACCTCAGCTCCGGAGTCGGGCTGCTCGGGAGCGGAGAGACGAGCGTCCTTGGAGCCTCGGTGCCCGCCCGCCCTTCCATCCTGCAGCCCTTCTGCCTGGAGCCATGAACCGCGTGGCTTCGCTTCGGTGGACGCGCTCCTCGGCTAACATTGAGCTGGTGCGGGGGCGGTTATGGAACGCCGGTCGTGGTTGAAGAAACTTTCCTTTGTCAGGGGCCCTTATCCCATCGGAGACTATGTGTCTGCCAGGAGGGAGGGCCTGGGGGTCGACCCAGCTGCCAGGCTCTGTTTTGTTCTGTGACAGTGCGATTCGGCTCCGGTCACGTCAAATAACACAGAAGGGGTGGACGGACCCCTGTGCCTGTGTTGTGCACCCCTGGGAGTGCCGGGGAGTGGCAGCCTCGGAGAGCTGCCCTGGTTCGGAGAGCTGCCCTGGTTCAGGCAGGCTGCAGTGCCCCACCCGGCATGGGCAGCCACTCAGGGGCGCGCTGTCTACCCAGCCCGACCCTCGGGACGCACAGGGCTCCACCAACACCTTGGCCACCTGGACGTTGGCTGGAGTATCCCTGTGACAGCAGCGACCTGGCCAGACCCAGAGGAAGTGACTAGAGGTTTGGTAACTCGCTCAAGGCCACGTGGCTCTGAGGGGCGGTGCCAAGGCCTGTGCATGTTTATCTGTCTCCAGCTCTGCTCTTGACCACGACACCCTCCAGCTCTCAGCACTGCCAAGAACCCACTTTGGAATGAGGTCATCAAAGCACGCTGGGTTTGCTCTGAGGGAATGGAGGGGGTCGTGAGGAAAACCGGAGTTGATTTTGAGGTCCCCCACACTGCGCGTGGGGTGGCCTTGTGGGAGCGAGGAAGATTCCCAGGACACAGTGCTACTGGCCAGTCATCCTATGGGAACAGGATCCTAGTCTGAAGAAGGATCGGAGCCCCCCCCCACCCTGATTCTGCAGAGGCCGTCTATTCTCATAGGTCCCCTCCACGACAGATGTCACATGTCAGCATGGCAGACTCAGCCTCGTTCCAGAAAAGCGACTCGGAGAAGCCAGATCTTATCACGGCTTTTACTAAGCGGGTGGCCCGTGGGCAGTTTGGCCATTCCGGCAGTCAATTTGCACGTAATTTGGGGGGGTGTTCATTTGACTTCCAAACAATGACACACCACACGTGAGAGGCCAGATGGAGTCTAAGAGACGCCTACACCTCCAAGCGTGCTGCAGTCTGTGTGCAGCGAGCCCCAGAGCCCCGACGTGGTCTTGACGTCGTTGCCAGCTTCTGGGGGTTTTTGTCGGAAAGACAGCCGCCCCCCTCCGTGGGTCACTCTTGCTGAGATGCAGTTGGACTAAGATGTACCAGGAAGTTAGACCTCCGAGGCCCACCCACAGCCTCACGCACACGCACGCACACACACACGCGCACGCACACACACACACGCACACACACACACACACACACACACACCCCACCCACCCAGCCGGGGCTGCCCATAGAAGAAAAGTGAAAAACACCAGATAAACCCACTAGCAGCCAGTGCAACTGGGAGAACTGACAGGTCCAGCTCCAAGGCGGAGGAGAACCACAGAGGCCCCTGGAGGGTTGCTCAACTCAGCTGGAGGAGTGGCCATCACGCATCTGCTCTGGGCAGCTCTGTCTCGTGAGAAGGTCAAATACATATATATACACACACATATATTTTTTAATACGTATTTTATGTATCTATATATGTGACAGAATGGCCATTGGAATCCACAAAGCAAAGAGAGAGTTTCCCCGGTGGACAAGGAGATAGGGAGCCTGGGTAACACAGCAAAGAAGGTCCCATGACCAGCACGTGTCCAGGGCAATGGCTGAGTGGGGCGATGGTGCCCCAGGGGGTGTCGGGCAAGGCCTGGAAGACAGTTTGGATCATTACAACTGGATGGAGGGGGATGGCCTACTGTCATCTAGGGAGTAGAGACCAGGGGTGCGATTAGACACCCTGCAATGCTTGGGGTGGCTCTCTACACCAAAGGGTGATCGGGCCCCAGATGTCAGCCGTGCCGGGATAAGAAGCCCCGCTTCTTTGACAGCCCAAGTCAAAGCTGTGTCTTACTCATTTTTAAACGCTGTTTCTAGACTAGGGGTTTCCAACTAGAGCAATTTCGTCCCCCACTGCCTAGGGACACTTGTCAATGAACAAAGACAGTGTGCAGGGAGGGGTGCTACTGACATCAGGTAGGTGGAGACCAGGGATGCTGCCCAAGACCCTGCAATGCACAGGGCACTTCCCTGATGAGGCGTGAGCAGGCCCCAAGTGATAACAGAGTGCCGAGATGGAGGAACCCAGGTCCCTGCTGCTCAGAGTGAGGGCCGTGCACCTGCAGCACCAGCGCCATCTGGAAGCTGGTGAGAAATGCAGAGGCTCGGGCCCCAGCCCGGCCCAGTGGAGCCCAAATCCGCAGTTTGACAAGGTGTCCCAGGTGACCTGAGTGCTCAGGGGCGTTCAGGCGGCTCTGATCTAGGGGCCCGTATGCAGAGGTTGTAGGCGCTACTGAAAGGGACCAGGTGTCCTCTAATTTCTTTCTTTTAAAAAATTTTTTTTCCACTTAAAGCATTTGGCGTTCTTTTCTTAATTAATTAATTAATTTTTAATTTTTGGCTGCGTTGGGTCTTCGTTGCTGCGCGTGGGCTTTCTCTAGTTGCGGCGCGCGGGAGCTACTCTTCGTTGCGGTGCGCGGGCTTCTCAGCGCGGGGACTTCTCTTGGTTGCAGAGCCCTGGCTCTAGGCGCGTGGGCTTCAGTAGTTCGGACGCACGGGCGTAGTTGCTCCGCAGCATGTGGGATCTTCCCACACCAGGGCTCAAACCCATGTCCCCTTCATTGGCAGGCGGATTTTTTTTTCTTTCTTTCTTTTTTTAAAAAAATAATTATTTATTTATTTTAATTTTTGGCTGCATTGGGTCTTCGTTCCTGTGCGCAGGCTTTCTCTAGTTGCGGCGAGTGGGGGCTACTCTTTGCTCCGGTGCGCGTGCTTCTCATTGTGGTGGCTTCTTTTGTTGCGGAGCACGGGCTCTAGGCACGCAGGCTCAGTAGTTGTGGCGCACGGGCTCTAGGCACGCAGGCTCAGTAGTTGTGGCGCACGGGCTCTAGGCATGCGGGCTCAGTAGTTGTGGCTCGCTGGCTCTATAGTGCAGGCTCAGTAGTTGTGGCGCACGGGCTTAGTTGCTCTGCGGCATGTGGGACCTTCCCGGGCCAGAGTTCGAACCCATGTCCCCTGCATTGGCAGGTAGATTCTTAAGCACTGCGCCACCAGAGAAGTCCAGTCATCCATGACTTATTGTCATGGATCCTAGGGGGGCTGGGGGTAATAAGTCTTTGTCCAAAAACACAGTAAGGGCAAGTCGTGAAAAGAAAACCTCTATATTCTCCTCCAATCCTTTATACGTGATGCCACTTTTAACTCCCTTCCTCTTTGTACCCTTGGGTTTTCTGTTTGTTTGTAACAACTTTATTGAGCTATCATTCACGTACCATTCAATTCATCCTTTCAAAGTGTGCAATTCAGTGGTTTTTCATATACTCATAGGGTCGTGCCATCGCTCTCTAGTCCCAGAACATTTTCCTCCAGGGAAAGAATCACTATGCTTGTATACCTGAAGCTAGCACAACATTGTAAATCAACTGTACTCCAATTAAAAAGAAAAAGAGAAAAGAACCTCTGTGCCCCTTAGCAGTCACCCCATGCCCCCCAGTCCCCCAGCCCCCGGCAACCACTCATCTGCTAATCTGCTTTCTGTCTCTACGGATTTGCCTAATTTGGGACATTCCATATGTTGCAAGCTGGATTGCGTCCCTCAAAAATTCACGCGTTGAAATCTTAATCCCTAGTATCTCAGAACGTAACCAGATTTGGATATTAGGTCTCTAAAGAGGGGATGAGGGTACAATGAGGTCACTAGGGTGGGCCCTGACCCCATAGGACTGGTGTCCTCCATAAGAAGAGGCCATCAGGACACAGACACACACAGAGGGAAGACCACGTGAGGACACAGGGAGGAGACGGCCGTCTACACGCCCAGGAGAGAGGCCTCACCTCAGGAGGAACCAGCCCTGCCCACACCTGGATCTCAGACTGCAGCCTCCAGGACCGGGGGACAGTAGATGTCTGCAGTTGGAGGAGCCCGGTCTGTGGTGCTGTATTATGGCAGCCCCCGCAGATTGATACACCATATAAATGGAATCACACAGCGTGGGATTTCCTGGTCTGGCCTTCCCTTGATTTCACACTGGTTGAAACCCCTAACTCACCCTCCTCCTGTTTGCCCCTCCCTCGGGGTCTCATCAACTTTCTTCTTTGGAAAACCTCTAGTTCCCGGCCACTGTTGCCAACTAGGCCCAGTGATCATTCATATCCTGGGGCGGCTGCAGGAAAACCCTGAAATATTGCTGAGGCAGAACCAAGATGATAATTTGATCTTTTAAGATGTAAGGTTGTATGAGATCTGAACCTAGTGGCTCAGAAATACGTTACAGCATTTGAAAAGTCATTTCCCCAGCGCTTCCGCTTTTCAGCTTTGAGGATTATTTCTAGTTCTCTTTATAAATGACTTAGTGTTTTCATCCACAATATTTTGGATTATTTTCAAGGCATAGCGTAAACATTTTCATGCAATTTACTGTAGCAAATAAAAAAGATATTCTGCTTTGTGATTCTATGTGTATATGTCTGATAAATTCAACGCAGTTCTTCAATCTGGATGTAGCAGTTGCGGTTCAGCCAGAGAAACAGAACCGGTAGAAGACACATGCTAGGAGATTTGCTGCCAAGATTGGCTAAGCCATTGTGTGGGAGGGGTAGGCAGGGCTGACATCTGTAGGGACTGCAGTTAGGAAGGGCGGGCTGGAATGTTTTTTGGGAACTGACGGAAACTGCCGTCCCCAAAAGAAACTTCTTCTTTTTCATAGAAACCTCAGCCCAGCGCAGCTGGCCTTTTACCTGACCGCGAGAGACCCACCCAGATGATCCGGCGTAATCTCCCCCGTTCAGAGTCAACTGAGGGTGGGCCTGAATCCCATTTACAAAATACCTCCACGGCAATACCTAGGATAGTGTTAGCAGTGGGTTAAATTGTGTCCCATCCAAAAAAGATTATGTTGAAATCCCAACCCCTGGTACCTGTGAAAGTGATCTTCTCTGGACATAGGGTCTTTGCAGTGAGAATCAAGTTAAGATGAGGTCATGATGGATTAAGGTAGGTCCTAAATACAGGTTCTTGGGGTAGGTCCTAAATCCAGGGGAGTTTAGACACACGCACACACACACACACACGCACACACGCACACACGCACACGCACACACACACACGCACACACGCACGCACACACACGCACACACGCACGCACACACACGCACACGCACGCACACACACACGCACACACGCACGCACACGCACACGCACACACACGCACGCACACACGCACACGCACACACACACGCGCACACACACACGCACACACAACACACACGCACACACACGCACGCACACACACACGCAGCCATGTGAAGATGGGAGGCAGAGACTGGAATGACGCAGCTCCAAGCTAACGAACACTAAGGATTGTCAGATTCCACCAATAACCGGAACAGACGAGGAAGCGTTCTCCCCTAGAGCCTTCCACGGGAACATGTTCCTCGCAATACCTTGATTTTGGACTTCTGGCCTCCAGGACTCTGAAAAAGTAAATTTGTATCGTTTGAAGCCACCCAGTATATGGTACTTTGTCACAGCAGCCCTAGGAAATAGACACAGTGTCTGAATAACTGCCAACAGTGTGATGTGTGAAGTCGAGACAACAAGAGACCATGACACCTGCCTTCCCTTCTCATCCCTCTGTCCTAACCTTCCGCTCCTCCATGGAGCTCTTATCCTAGTTGCTAGAAAAGCCAACGAAAACAAATAAACGTCAACATGTTGGCTCATGAAAGACAGATTGATTGGGGGCGGGGGTCCCACATCCTGACAGAGCCCTTAGTGCACTGAGGGGGCCTGGGGTAGTGGGAAGAGGAACGGTTGGCCAAAGAAACAGTGGGTACAGGGGCAGAAGCAAGCTGGGAAAATTTAGGGAACAGCACAGGCTGGGGTGGAGGCAGGGCAGGAACCAAGTAGGTGCAGGGAAAGTGGGAGAAGTAGAGTCTCCTGCCTCGTATTAATTTTCACTTGTCTTTAAACATACATGAAGTACACGCATGTATATATGCTCTGTCTGCGTGGCTTGAAATTTTTATATAAAATATTTTTCTTGTCTCTTCCCCAGAGGCCAGTACTATCCTCAAGTCCTTTCATTTTCCGTTTCTGCAAAATGGGATTGTGTCTGTGTGTGCAATTAGAAGTGTTTTTTTTATATATATATATTTTGTGTGTGTGTGTGTGTGTGTGGTACACGGGCCTCTCACTGTTGTGGCCTCTCCCGTTGCGGAGCACAGGCTCCGGACGCGCAGGCTCAGCGGCCATGGCTCACGGGCCCAGCCGCTCCGCGGCATGTGGGATCTTCCCGGACCGGGGCACGAACCCGCGTTCCCTGCATCGGCAGGCGGCGGACTCTCAACCACTGCGCCACCAGGGAAGCCCAGAAGTGTTTTATATTTAAAAATAGCCATCTGTCAAGTCAACTGAAATAGAGCATTCTGATTTGTTGAAGCAAACTTTAACAATTTTAGAGTAGTTGTAGAGTGACACAGAGTTAAGGCTGAGAGCTCCGTCTACCCGCTCACCCAGGTTCCCCATAGTCAGGCTTTTTTCACAACTAACAAGTCAACCTTGGTCCAATACTATGAACTAGAGTCCAGACTATATTTGGATTTTCCTCAATCTTTCCACTAACGTTCTTTTCTGTCCCAGGACAGAGTTTAGTTGTCTCCTTAGGTGCCTCTGGGATGTGACAGGGTCTCCATCCTTCCTTGTTTTTGACGACCTTGACAGTTTTGAGGAATGCTGGTCACGTATCTTATAGAATGTCCTTCAGTTTGGGTTTGTCTCCTGTTTTTCTCATGATTAGACCGGGCTTATGGGGTTTTGGACACGCTCAAGTTTTTATTTACGTTTCTTTGCCTATAATGTTTCAACAGACATTAATATATCTTAAAACAAGAATCATATTTAAGCTAGAAATCATGTATTTAGTAGTTGTGATCATTCGTTTAGAATCATTTATTTAGTGGCCATCATGTCTTTGTCCTCTTTCCATAAAAACACGGAAAGCTAGGAGACCACTTCTGTGCTCTCAGCCGCGGCTCAGACAGTGCCTTGGAAACGGACTGACTGCTCAGGTCAGCCCCACACCCGAGCGACTAGACGGCAGTGTACCACTGTCGGCTTCTGTGACTGGGGAGGGTTTGATCCAAAACAGTTATTTCTAGAAATGTGATCGATTCCCATTACTATCTCAAAAATATATTAAGATGTTCTTGCCCTCCCTCTCTCCCTTACCGACATTTTAAGAATCACAGATGACATATATCTGATCTTAGTAAATGTCCTCGATCTAGTGAAAATAACAGCAAACAAAAAGAGTTTCTTACACAGGTACTGGAGAAAAGCCCTGTGTTCAAATTCCTTTGAGTTTTTTTTTTTTTTTCCTTTGAGTTTTATGGTACATTCCTCGAATCTGCTGGGTTTTCTTTTCTTTCTTTTTTTTTTTGAAGTCAAGTTTACTGAGGTGTCATTTACATAAAGTCCACCCTTTTAGAATACAGTTCTACGAGTTCTGGCCAACATTTACAGTCATGTGACGGCGCCCAAATCAAGATACAAAACCGCTGGGTCACCCCCCGCAAAGCATCCCCATGGGCCTCTGTCGTCCACCTCTTGCGTGTGCCCAACGCTGGTGACCAATGATCTGTTTTTGGTCCCCGTGGTTTTGCACTTTCCAGAACACTGGATAAATGGAATCATAGAGAATGTCGCCCTTTGGGTGTGGCTTCTCTCACCTCTCAGTTTACAGCTGAGATTCGTCCATGTTGTGGCACAGGCCAAAGCTGCTCCTTTCTAGGGTTCGTTAGTGCTCCAACATAGGCATACACCGCAGTGAGCTTGTCCCTTCCCCTGCCGAAGGACATCTGGGTTGTTTCCAGATTTGGCAACTATAAACCAACCCACGCGTGTAGAGGTTTTTGTGTGAACCTACATTCTCACTTCTCTTAGGTGGCTAAGTAGGAGGTGATGGCTGGGTTGTCTGTGCGCATGACATATATATGTATGATCTTATCGGGTGGCTGTTCGTTTCGTAAAAACAACCTCAAAAAGGCCTTCTGACAAAGGCACGATAGAAAAATGCAGACGTCCCGCCTCCATGTAGTTTCACCTGTGCGTTTCTTGAACCTGCTGGTTTTCTTTGTCAAAGTGGTGTTGAGCTTGACTACGTGGGAGATGATTTTTGTGCAGCAACTATTTATAAAATCATCCTCTCTCCCAGGCTTGTTCTCCACAGCGAGTTTTAAACACTAAATGCAGAAGTGGAAACAAAGGGAGGGGAAAAAAACACATAATGTCTTATAGTGAAATATGGTTACCAAAAGAGAGAGGGAGGGGGAACGACCTTTTGAAAATTATAATCTCCCGCTATTTTGTAACTGTGATAATAGCCACGTGTTATTTGGGGGGAATCGGAACCTTAACCCATCATGTGCAGCAGCCTTTTCTGCTGCTGTTATGGTAGTTGCCGGGTGGGTGGGCTATGAGATTATTCACGGATCGAGAGGCAACGTGGTTTGTGTTAGGAAGGCCATCGGTTTTGGAGTCAGAGGAGTTGGGCCACTCTGGCAAGCAGAATATGGTCCTCTAAGGATGTCTACACTTGAATGCCCTGAAACCTGTGAAGATGCCACCTTCTGTGGCAGAAGGGGCTTCGCAGATGTGGCTACATTTAGAATCTTGCAATGGAGTTTACACTGGATTAGACAGTTCAGCCTAATCTAATCACCAGGATCTTTGAAATTGGAAGGGGGCGGGGCAGGGGAAGAGCAGCTGGGGATGGTGTGTTGTGAGGACAGGACCAGAAGGAGGTCACATGCCGAGGAACTTGGGCTCTAGACACTGCGAAAGGCAAGGAAACAGATTCTCCCCTGGAGCCTCTGGAGAGAATCAGTCCTGCCAACAGCTCAATATTAATTCGCCCAGTGAGACCCATGTGGGACTTCTGGCCTGCAGAATGGTCAGATAATAAGCGGTCAGATAATAATGGTCAGATAATAAGTGGCTTTTTGTTAAGCCACTAAGTGTGTGGTAATTTGTTACAGCAGCAAGAGGAAACTGATGCAGCCACTAACCTCTGTGAGATTCAACTTGCCTTCCCTGTACAATGAGTATGACGGCCATTGTATCTCCCCAGTCACATCATAGGTTGCTGTGACAATGGGTGAGATTGTCTTTGAAAACGTTTAGAAAACTATAAGAAAACTGTTACATGGGAAAGACATATAGCTCCTGTCAGCTCGGTTCTTCCTTTGCTCACCGGCATCTGCTCCTATCAAGGTACATTTAATTTTGCTGAGTCCTTTGGATGGCCCCTACCCTCTCTGAGTGGGTGGCTGGCCCCAGGCATTTCTGCTCTTCTAAGATCCAACCCCACCCACAAACAGGATGGGCTTTGTTCCTAAAAACACCCTCTGCTTCTTTTCCACCATCATTTTCCTCCTCCTTTTTCTTAAATATGTAAAAAAGGGTGTTCCTTAATTTAACTTTTTCTGAAAAGTTTTTGAAAACACACTATAATAAAGAAAACAATTTTCCTAGGAAGAGGTTAGCAACCTTGAGTCCTTCAGTCTCCTGGAAACAAGGGTTTCTAGGCCAAATAGTCAACGTTATTCCCGCTTCGCGGGCCACTTGACTCTGCTATTACAGCGCTGCAAGCTGGAAAGGAGTAGGCATGTTTGTGTTGCAATAAAACTTTATGTGGACACGGAAATTCAAATTTTGCATAATTTCCACCTCACAAAGTATCATTATTCTTTTGATCTTTTTCCCCAGTCTTTAAAAAAACGTATCCTTACCTTGCAGGCTGTGCAAAAACTGGTATCAGAGCTGTCCTCAGCCAACTCCTGTCCTAGCACAGAATCTCCATCAGGGCAGGGAATTTTGCCTGTCTTGTTAACGACTCCTTCCCAGAACCTGTCTTTATAACACCTTTTGATATTTTGCTCATCAGGGAGGCATTTTTTGGCATTAATTTAGAGTTTTAAAATATGGCATTATAATATTACTTATCTTGATGAGTAAGTTTTTGGCATCCCCTTAAAGTCACCTCACTCTAGGGTCCTGGCCCATGAGCCATGGGAGGGGGTCCATGGTGGTGGCGTGGATGAGTCTAGGTAGGCAGGAGGGCCATAGAGAATCATGGGATGCAGCTTGCACTCCCTCCCTTGGCAGGTAGGTCCCAAGGAGAGATGGCAGGGGGTCCATGAACTTGGATGGGGAAAACCTCTGCAGTTAACCCAAACTGAGCATTTCTGACAACTATGACTATAGAGGAGATGACAGTAGCATTAACTGCATCTTTGATTTGTTACCAGTTTGTCGCCAATAGAAGTCTGATGTATTTTCAGAGCAGGTTAGAGTTGAAGCAGATTTTATTTGTACCCACCACTACTTTGAAATGACGGAAGTTATTAGTACCACCTCTAGAGCTTATGATTGGAAGTACTGAGAAAGAAGCACATGTATTATGACATTGGAATTTCTTTTTTTAATTTAACTATATTTTTACAGAATCGAGTTTCCTTGTAATCTTATGTATATTATTTTATGTATTTACGCAGTGGTAATCAATAGAGTCAGTAACTTGCCAAAGAAGGTCTGGGGCATAGAAGTGGTTACAAACCCCCTCCTCTCAATCCTTTAACCTCTTGGGCCAAATCTTTTACTCTGAGCATTGGAGATAAAAATCCCTGCCCTCCAGTATTACAGGGAGGATCAAATTCGACACTGTGCACGGACACCCCCATGCCCAATGCGAGGTGTTTTCAGTATTCAAAGGATGTGAACTGAATGTGACATTCCAAATAGAAAAAAAACAGCAACAACTCACATGCATTTGTCTGCTCGTGCTGCCATAATAAAGCACCGAAGATTGGGTGGTTTAAATAACAGAAATTTATTAGGGCTTCCCTGGCGGTCCAGCGGTTAAGACTCTGCACTCCCAATGCAGGTGGCATGGGTTCGATCCCTGGTCAGGGAGCTAAGATCCTGCACTCGGCGTAGCCCAAAAGAATAACAAACAAACAAACAGAAATTTATTTTCTCACAGTCTTGGTGGCTGCAAGTTCAAGTCAAGGTGTCGGCAGGGTGGGTTTCTCCCGCGTCCTCCCTCCTTGCTGTGTCTTCACACAGTCTTCCCTCTGTGCATGTCTGTGTCCCAGTCTCCCGTGCTTATAAGGACACCAGTCAGATTGGATAAGGAAGGATCACCCTAATGACTGCATTTGATTTATTTACTACTTTAAAGGCTGTCTTTTCAGAAACAGTCGCATTCTAAGGTGCTGGGGGTTAGGACTTCAACATACGAATTTGAGGCGGGAGACGCGATACATCCTATCTTGAAAAAAAGACTGGATGCCTAGCCAGGTCAAGGGTAGCAGAAGGGGCTACCACCCACCTCATCTCACATCCAAGGCAGGTGATGGAAAGCCCTGTCCTCACTCCTGTTTACTTCTCCAAGTACGTTAACCATGTGCTACCACCTGGTACAACCGGCTCCCTTTGTAGTTTCGGTTCCAGTCTCCCTGAGGAAAATTAGAAGCAAGCCCCGAAGCAGACCTCGGCAAGAGGTTTGTACGTGAAGTTGGGGAGCACACCCCCCTTCTTCGTTTCTGCTTGTGGCGGATGCTTCCTCAAAGCTGAGACATGCTCTGCAAACATCCCCGAGAGGTCACTGTGCCGTGGAGCACACGAATGAATCCTGGACTCTCAGGCCTTTGTGAATCGGCCAGTCATGGAAACAAATATCAGCCTATGCGTTAGGAGCCATAGAACATCAGATGGGCCTCGATGAAATTACATATCGGATTCAATGAAAACTGGGCAGTAATTCTCAAGAGAAGTTTAACACCTCTTCCTACTGTCTTTTATTTAAAAAAAATAATAGACTTTTTTTTAAAGAGCCGTTTTAGATGTACAGAACGGTTTAGCATATAGTACAGAGAGTTCCCAATTTTCCTCCTCCCACACACCATTTCCAGTGTTAACACCTTTTGTGTAAGAGTAGTACCTTTGTTACAGTGAATGAATCAATACTGATAAAATCCACAGCTGACATTAGAGCTCACTTCTGGTTCTGTACAGGTCTACCTGTTTGGACAAATGCAAAATGTCATGTATCTGCCACTACAGTATCATGCAGAATCCACTGACTGCCCTGAAAATCCCTTGTGTTCCCCGTATTCGTCCCTTCTTTCCCATCCCCAGAACCCCTGGCAACCACTGATCTTCTCAGTTTTGCCTTTTCTAGAATGTCGTAGAGTTGGACTCATACAGTATGTAGACTTTTCAGATTGGCTTCTTTCACTTGGTGATAGGCATTTAAAGTTCCTCCTTGTCTTTACATGCCCTGATAGCTCATTTCTTTTTATTGCAGAATGATATTCTATTGTATGGAGGTGCCACAGTTTGTTTATCCATTCACCTACTGAGGACCATCTTGGTTGCTTTCAGTGTTTGGGGAGTAAAACTGCTGAACATTCCTGTGCGGGTTTTTGTGTAGACATAAGTTTTCAACTTAGTTGGGTAAATACCTAGGAGCATGGGCGCTGGGTCGTATGTTTTGCTTTGTAAGAGACTGCCAGACTCTTCCAAAGTGGTCTTACGTTTTGCATTCCCACCAGCAACGCGTAAGAGTTCCTGTTGCTCGGCATCCGGTTGGCGTTCGATTTTTTGCCGAGCTGCGTGGCTTGTGGGATCTTACTCCCAAGACCAGGGACAGAACACAGCCCCAGCAATGAAAGCACCAAGTCCTAACCCCTGAATTGCCAGGGAATTTCCCGTAGTTTGTCTTAATGTGCAATTTCATTGTGATATGTGATATTCTGCATCTTTTCATAGGCTTGTTTGCCATCTGTATATCTCTTTGGTGAGTTGTTCTTTTTTCCAGATCTTTGGCCCATTTTTATTCTGTATTGTTTTCTTATTGTTGAGTTTTGAGCGTTCTTTGCATATTTTGGATATAATCCTTTATCAGATATGGATTTTGCAAATATTACCTCCCAGTCTGTGGGTTGTCTTTCCATTAACAGTGTCTTTTGCAGAGCAGAAGTTTTTAATTTCAATAAGTCCAATTCATCAGTTTTTTTTTCCATGGATCATGTTTTTGGTGTTGTATCTAAAAACTCACTGCTAAAACCAAGGTCGTCTAGACTTTCTCTTACGTTATCTTCTAGGAGTTTTATGTTTTTGCTTTTTACATTTAGGCCCATGATCAATTTTAAGTTGGCTTCTGTGAAAAGCCTTGAGGTCTGGGCTAGATTAATTTTTTTGTTTGTTTTGTCTATGGATGTCTGTTGTTCCAGCACCATTTGTTAAAAAGGATATTCTTTCTCCATTGAAATACCTTTGCTGTTTTGTCAAAAATTAGTGGACTATATTTGTGTGGGTTCCTGCTGCCTTTTTACTAAACATTTGGCTACTGTTTAGGGGGAATACTGATTGCATTTGTTGCGAGCGGATTCTTGTATTCCAGCTGTCTGCATCAGCAAGCAAAAATACTTGTTTGGAATATAGATATTGTGCAGTGCATACCTGTGTAGATCCTTGCTGCTCATGGCCTCCAAATTAACCTTTATACTTTTGTCAGAACGCACTAGCTCCTTTCCTGCTCTACTTTAATGTGCTTTTCCCCCTTTTTTCTTACACCATTCGAAAAATCTGCAAAACATATTAAATAAGATAGTCTAATTTAACACGTTCCTACCACCCATCTAGCATTCAGAAGGTGGAATTTCTCGGTGTTATTAGGATAAATGTAGGGGGTCGCCTTTCCTGTCTGAGGTCTTACAGAGTCCCTGGGGGCTCCTAGGAGTCTGTGATAAAAGTGCTCGACTCCATACTTGCAAGAAGACCGTTGGGATTATTGGGACACGATCAAACAGGCAAGATGGATTCCAAGCTCCCTTGCATTGTTAGCTACGGAAGACCAGCTGTAAAAAAAAAAAGTGGTCACGCCGGGTCCTAGTTTGGAAGCGAGGATTTCCACCACTTTCTCATACTTTAAATGATTGGCGTCTGCCAAGTAATCAAAACATACCAAGGAACCTTTTCATCGTGTTCAGTTCGCAATTTCCAAGCGGCTAACGACAAGCACGGCTGGCAAGCCAGTGGGCCAGTTTGGCTGCGCGGCTACTCGAGAGTGTGCGGTAGCCGGGGGCCGTGTCCCAGTAAAGCCGAGAGCTGTAATGATGTCAACTTGTTATTTACTTTCCAAATCTGAATGACTGAGCAAGGCGAAAGGAGAATCAATCAACCACAATGTGACCCTACAGGCGGAAAAAACGCAGCGCTCCCACCAGCAGGCGCTGGGGGAAGGGAAGCACGTGTAACCGGGGCAGGGTTGCATCAGGAGCTCGCTCGGGTTTTCTGTTGCCCCCCTGGTTTTTCGATTGCCTGTTAATACCTCAGCGTCAGTCCTCACAAGCCCAAGGAGCCCGGGAGCAACGACGGGCAGGCTCAAGGGAAGGTCCCACCACGTCCTTTTGGGGGGCCTTGCATGGCAACTGATACAAAATAAGGCAAAATCTATTCTGCTGATTCACAATTATGGAGACTGTGTAAGTGTATCTTTTATTGATGTGCTCTAATAATAATGTGCAGCAACCGTCGTTTTACATCACTGACGTTTCACAGCAATATTTGGCAGCATAATTTTTAGTCTGCCTTTTTGATGGAGGACCAGCCCCTTAAACACTCACCTCGGGCCCCCTCTCCGCAGAACCAGTACAGCAAATGGCCCCGTATCCCAGCAAGGAGCAAGTGAGGTTCCAGTGTAAAACGCTGAGTGTGTACTGGGCTCTTGGGGTGAAGCTCCTTATACGCCAAAGGGAGGGGCAAACTTATTCTAAAATGTTCGGCAAAGCAGACACCCAAGGTGCCGGCGGGTGGGTGCAGATGTCTGTTTAAGTGAACTCAGGCCTCGAGAGGGGGGCAGTTGTCACCAAGCAGCAGGGGAGGCAGGAGCGCTGGGGCCTCGGGTTCACCAGGGCTGGGCCGAGCGAGCTGCGGCAACCTTAGCACTTGGCTGGGGCCCGACGCCCGACGCCTCCGGGCGGGGGCGGGGGTGAGAAGGCCCGAGGGCCCGGCTTCTTCCCCCTGCCCCCGCCGGGAGCCTCCACCCCGTTGGGCCCGAGTTTCTTTCTCCCCACGCACTGCCGGCTCTTCGCTGGAGGCATTTTGCAAAGGTCGAGGCTCCCCCTGGGCCTCCACTTTTCCGGGGAGGGGAGGAGACCATTGGGGTGCCCTCCCGGCCGCCGATTTTGAGGGAGCGGCGTCCTCAGGCAGGTTGCAAGGGTTCTGCTAGGGCAGCTGGGCGGCTGCTTCTTGGAGGTGGGGGAGGGTAACAGAGCGGTGGTCCGGTTCCCCCCTCCCCTGGAAACCGCGGTGCTGGTGACCAGGCTCCTGTCCCGTGCTGGCTGGGTCCGGGCCTGGGACGGGGTGGGCACAGGCCTGCGTCTCCTTCCGCCCGCATGGAGGCCACGAGGGAGGGACGGGGTTCGGATACACTAGGGAGACCCGGATTCCCTTCAGCCACTCCGGGCGCGGCGGGGAGAGCAGAGTCAGGGGTGAGGGACGGGGGAGGGTCGCAGGTTACCCCGCCGTGGGGGCGGGGCGGGCCGGGACGCGAGTCTTCCCTGGAGCCCTGGGGGAGGGGCTGTTGGGGGCGGACTCTCCCCCTCGTGGCTGTGGGGGAGGGCAGGCCTGGTGTCCTCACCCTCAGTGGGGGAGGGACCAGCTTGGGACGCGCCCCTCCCCCCCGGGCGTGGGGGGGGCTCGGGAGGGGAACCCGGGCTCCAGTCCCCGGGCGGTGGGGGAGGGTGCGGGCTGGGGGCCGTGGGGGGAGGGGCCGGCCCGGCGGCGGAGGCGGCCTCCCTGGCAGTCCTCCCGGCCGGGGTCGGCGCGCTGGCGGCCGCTCCCCCCGGAGGTCACTGCCCGTGCCGGTCCCTCCCGCCGTCCCGCCCTCTGCCGCCGCCACCGCTCCCGCCCCAGCCCCCCCCCGCACTCTCTGCGCTCGGGAGCGAGGTGCCGCCAGCGCCCCCGCCCCGCCGCTGCCGCCGCCGCCGCCGCCGCCGCCGCCGCCGCCGCCGCAGCGCCCTCGGCCGCCATTCGGCATCCGAAACTTTCCAGCGCCCGCGCCTCTCGGGGACTCGGCTGCGGCGGGGCGGGGGCGGCCCGGGGGCGGCGCGCGGCTGCTCCGGGCGCCGGGCCCTCCTCGGCCGCGGCACGGCCCGGGCTCGGAGACGGCCGGCCGGAGGGAGGTTCGGGGCGGCGGCGCCGCCGCAAGTTGCGCTGCTCGCGGCGAGGTGAGTGTGCGGGGCTCGGCCGGCCGGGTGGCCGGCCGGGCGCGGGGTGGGGCGGGGCGGGGTGGCGCGAACTTGTCCCGCGTGGGGGCCGGCGGTTCCCTCCCTCCGGGGTCAGACCGGCGGCCCGGGGCTCCCGCACGCTCCGCCCGCCTCCGGGGCTCTGGAGGGGCAGGTCCCCCAGTGTCTCCCGGGCTTGGGCTGGGGTGCGGCGCGCTCCCTGCAGGCTGCACAATACCCCGTTTTGGCTGCTCCCCAAAGTGCCGGCGCGTTGGGGGCGGGCGGAGGCTGGGGGGGCTCCTTTGTTTCGGGGAGGGGGAGGCGGCCGGCAAGTTTGAGGAAGCGCTCGATTTGTCCCCCGGTGCCCCTTTGTCTGCCCAACCCGGGGCTGGCTGGACGGACCTGCGCCGCCGCGGGATCCCCCGTGGGGGGAGGGGAGCCCCATTCATCCCCGGGCGCGGGCCGGCCAGTCCCGGGCTGGCTGGAAGCGCGGCGGCGCGGGCCCTGGGCGGCTCAGTTTCCGAGGCGCAGAAACTGTCAACGAAGTCGGGAGATCCCCAGCCCGAGCGAGGAGCGCGGGCTGGGGGCGACTTCGGCGGACGGGGGGCGTCCCTGGTCTGGCCAGGTCTGCGGAGCGCGGCCTGGGGAGGCTGCAGACCTGTTGCTCCCGGGCTGGGGGAGGGGTGCCTCCAGATTCGCGTCCCGGGCGCTGCTCACCAGGGGGACCTTGCCCACGGGGGCCGGTTTTCGGAACGGGGTGGTGCGCGCCTTCGGGGGTCGCCGGGTCTGTGACAGTTGCGGGCGCTGGGTTAGGGCCTGCCCTTCACGTGCGCTGTCCGTGCGCTGTGAGGCCCGCGCCAGGGCTCGTTCTTAGCACGGCCTCGCATTTTCCGCGCCCCTCGCTTTGGAAATTCCACAAAGTTAGAGTCGGAGGTGGGTTTTTTTTTTCTTTTCTGTCGCTGATGTTGTAGAGCAGAACCCCCAAAGAAACAAGCTCCAGGTTCTGTCCCTTGTGCCACGGTTTCTGCTTTGTTTTGTCACATGTGGTTTGACCTGACTGCTGGATGTTTTTCTCTCCAGGAGCGCCGCCTGGGTCCCTGGGTTAACCTGAAAGGGGAGGGGCGGGACTCCAGCCTGGGAGGGGGAGGGGAGCGCCCCTCTTCAGTCCTGAACGGTGGTCTCGGGGTAGGAAATGGCCCAGGACGATTTTATGAAAAGTTTACAACTAGTCATTCCTAGGAAAGACGCGATGGGGGTGGGGGGCGAATGTTGAGTATGGAACAGTTTAGACGTGAAGATGACGCTTTTATATTAAGGGATGTTAATATCTCAAACGTCCGGCAGATTTTCGTGGAAAACCCCCCAGCTGGATAATGAGTCCAGGGATGAAAAGTTGAAGTGCATCACTTGACCCACTTATGAAGATCGCCCCTTAAGGATATTCCAGAGCTGAAGGGAACGCACACCTGTGGGATGAAAATGGAGACTTCAGGTGTTGATTTGGTGTTGTGCACAGCAGGGTGTGTGTCACTGGATCTTCTCAGGCTGGCTCTTCTTGCGTTTCTGCCCGGGGCTTAAGTCACTCCAGGAACTGTCAACACCCCCCATTTAAATTTCGCACCTTGACCCTTAAGTCTTCCCAAGCTCACCCCTCCCGAAGGTTTGGGTGTTTAAATGAAGTGTGTGGCGTCTAGTTGGTCCCGAGTCTTCACCTTCAACCATGGGAGCCTCAGTTTTCTCATCTGTGTGATGGCGTCATGAGTCTACCTGGGTGGGCTGTTCGGAGGGTTTCAGCGCTAGCCAGCAGAAAGGGGAATAGAGCCCCTGAGTCCACCTGCATCAGGACACCATGCTTTGCTAGAAAAGCAGTCTTTGTCCCCGTTTGGCCTGAACTAGTGAAAGGGCCCACCCTGTTGTTGTGCTCTACCGTTGACCTTCAAGTCCTGTAACTTTTCTGAGTGTCGTTTTCTATGTGTGTAAAAATAAAAACGGGAACTGAAATCGTGGTACTCGTTGGGTAGTGCAAGGACAGAAAGAGGGAATGTAAGTGTAAGTTTTCTGAAAACTACAGAGCTGCCTGTAAGTTTTAGCTGTTGGTATTGTGCAGGTGGAATCATTTTCCTAATGTTACTCTAATGCCATGCAGTGAGGATTTTACACGCACTTAATACCCTGTGTGCAGCAGTTATTTCCTTCCTGCTTCACAGTCCACTGACTTGCTAATACGTGGTGGAGGGAGGATTGTTTGATTCCGAAAGCCCACCTCTTAAGCTTGGTGTTATCTTGCCTTCCTGTGTATACATTGTGTGAATCTTCCCACTTGGAGACAAGCTCATTAAATTACACACACACACAATTTCTCCCTCCCTCCCTCCCTCCCTCCCTCTCTCTCTCCCCCACACAGAAGAACCTACATTGAAATCTGTTTATACACCTAGATGAATCTCAACAGAAATCATGAAATGTCCACCACAGTGGAAAGATTGTTTTTGTCTATAGCTTAATTATCCAGTGTGGCAGCCACTAGCCAACATGTGCATGTTTAGATTCAAATTAACTAAAATTCAGTAACCATTCTGTTGTTACTAAAATAAACAACTCTGTTGTTGCAGTGCTTTACCCATAATTCACATACTCAATAGATGTGTGTGGCTAGTGGCCGCCATATTGGGACAGCGCAGAACTTGCAGAACGTTCTATGGGAGGGAGATTCTCTATAGTTACTGCAAGTAAGGATTAATAAAGAAGGCAGTAGAGAGAGTTAGTCTACTTTTTGTGGGAGGAGGGGAGAGGCTGTAAGAGTTTGAAGTAATTTACTGGTAGACTTTAAAAAGAAAGGCAGGTGCATTTCAGCTAGCAGGTGACCTAGGAAAGTGATTTCAGTGAGATTTGACAGCTGTGGTTTTTGAGATTGAGGTGGTTTGGATCACTTTTGATTTAGAAAACCAGAACTCCAAGCTAGAGTCTCTCACTGAGTATTTAACCTTGGACATGGCATTTAGTGGCTCTCTGCCTTAGTTTCCCCATCTGTAAAATGGCATAGCCAGGCCCCACGTGGCCCGCCTTTGTGTGTGTCGCGGCGCACATCTCTCGGGATGGTGGGGAGCCCAAGGTGTCACCGTCAGTGAAGCCCCACGTAGGTGATTAGAGGCCTTACCTGATACGTTTAAAGCCTTGCTCACCATGGGCTACCGACTCCTCCCCCCAAGTTTAGGCCTTAAGTTTTAATTTCTTGAGGGCAAAATCTTCTGTTATTAAAAGGCTGATCAGGAATCCTTCCAACAAAGTGAGGCTTAACAGTAGTCAAAGTATTTTTAAAAAGTGGCTGAGCGCTGGCCGCTTCCTGTAGACGGGTCCCTGAGTCAGGATGTTATTTTTATTACTTAGCTGGTGTGTTCTTTGCATAGTCTTTTGTATTTTTTTATAGCAGCCTATTAGAAATTTTATTTGTGGTTGGGGGGGAAAACCCAGTTTTGCATCTGTGAGAGGTGACTTCCCAGATCGCCCTCTGCCATTTGTCCTCACTCTTGCCTTGTCTCAGGACTGCTGTGACCTGTCAAGCCTTTGAGACACCTGGGATATCCATGATTCTCTTCCAGAGGCGGGCAATGGGTTCCTGCAGAGGGAAGCCAGGCCCCCAAGAGCCATCTCACGTAGGTCCCGAGTGTCAGGAGTTCAGACCCTTCCTCAGTTACCTGTTGGGAGGGAGGACCCCACACCCCAACCCTGAGGCTGCCCCCTCTGAGCTTTCCGCCAGGTGTCTGCGTCTTGGGCCCTGCACACGTGGTTATTGCCAGGCCTGACCCGGGCCCGAGGACAAGCACGATCGCTCTGCCCTGTGAGGCGAGACCGTCCCAGGTGTGGTGTCCCCGATACCTTGCATTTGCCTCCTTTTTCTCCCGTAAAAAAGAAGAGTACGTGACTCCCAGTAAGTTGTTAATCTGTCACCGCCCAAGACATTCAAAAAATAGTTTCAATCGGGAAGCAAGACTAAAGTCATTTTGTAAACATTTTTTTTTTTAAGTTGGAAAGATAAACTTTTTTTTTTTCCATAACTAGGTTTAGCGTGAAGGAAGTAACTGGCCTCTTGAGTGGAGACTGGATGTGAGTTTTTCCCTCGGGTCTGGCCCTCCTTGGCCCTTGCGCCCTGTCCATCCTTTCCATGGGGCTCGACCAACCGGATGGCCCTGGCCACATTAGCAGAAAGAGGCCCAGCAACCAAAATGAATGCTGGGTGTGGGAAGGGACAGACGGGCAACATGTTTATAGACGGAAAAGAGAGCCTGCTCTGAGAAAATGAGTTTCAGACCTCAAGGGGAAAATGCCGTCATTAAGGAGTGTGCTCCCCGGGAACTTGGCCATGGAGGCGGCCGCCTCCTGCAAAGCCCTCCCGTGCAGTTATCGCCGGCATCAGATATTTATTGGGAATCCGCTGCCTGATTGAAGATTGCAGATGTGAACTGGAAGCCATTGAAAAGTTAAATCGGAGCAAATTTAAACTTGAAAACAGAGGACAGAGTATTTTCTTCTGATAGAGGAAGCTGGGTTCCGTTTCCATGGCTTTGGTTTGTTCTTGGTCCTTGGAGGGAAGAGGTCGAGCTGGAGGGCGACTCGCAGGCTCGCGAGAAAGGGTGACTTAGAGACGAAGGTAGAGGAGATGGTTGTTCACGGAGGCCGTCTGTTCAGCCTTGAACTCTGGAAGCTTGTAGTCAGCCCATGGTTCTCAGGGCAGTTTGGTCCCCTACCGTCAAGCAGCTTTTGGCAATGTCTGGAGACGTGTGGTTGTTACACGTTGGGGGAGGGGGACGGTGATGTTCCTGGCATCCCGGGGGGGGGCGGGGGGTCCGTGGATGCTGCGTAACATCCCACAGGGCACGGGACAGACTCACCCCAGAGAACGACCCGGCGCTGGATGCCCGTGATGCTAGGGTGGAGACACCAGCCCTG
This sequence comes from Pseudorca crassidens, assembly GCF_039906515.1. NCBI lineage: Eukaryota > Metazoa > Chordata > Mammalia > Artiodactyla > Delphinidae > Pseudorca > Pseudorca crassidens. The sequence goes on from NC_090318.1 coordinate 7,145,050, forward strand.
AGTTGTGCTGTCAGCTGTGCAGTCCTGTTTCGAGCAAGGTCCACGGGCAGGTGGACGTCAAGATAGGTATCCGGCGCTGTGGTTCTCACGGCTCCCGTAGGCCATTTTGGGATACATTAGGAAGTAAATGAGAAGGGAAAGGAGGCGGCGGGAAGCGGATGGCCTTTGAGAAGAAAGAAACGGGAGCGGCGCAAGGCCAGGAGGTGTTGGGGACGGGAGGGGGGGGCGGTGCGAGTCCCCTGAGCTCTGTCTCAACTGGATTAGAGCCCCCGATGCCAGCGCTCCTGCATGGCGCCTTCCTGTTGGTTTTGCTGATGTCATTGCAGATTGACCAGGTCTCACTTTTGATCGGCTTCTTGGGACTTGGGTATTTATCAGGGGAGCACCGGTTCCTGGCTCCTGTTTTCGGACCCTCTCTGTGCCCAGCGAAATGTCGGTTAACCTGGCCTCGGGGTAAGCTCCGTTTGGGAGGGCGGGGACAGGTCAGGATGGGAGGTGGGCGGGGACAGGTCAGGGTGGGAGGTGTTTGCTGCTTGCAGGACCGTGGCTTCTGTTTCAGGCCCCGTCCTCTCCTGTGAATAGTTGATTCGGGAAGGGCCGGGGGGACAGCTGGGTGCGGACCTGCAGTGGGGCCCTCTTCCAGGGCTGGGCACGGCTGGCACCTGGAGTCTGGTCCTCCGGAGCCAGCCCGTGGCCCCGTGTCCTGTTACCCCCCCAGAGGAGCGCCAGGCCCAGCCTGGTTGGGGGCCCTGTGGGCTCCTGTGGTCATGGGGTCGGGGACGTGGTCGCAGGGAAACCTGGTTTGCAGCCAGTTCACCATGCACTCACTGCCTCTGGGCACATCCGTTACCTTCTGTAGCCTTAGGTTTCTTCTTGAGAGAGAAAGAAAATAAAATCTGTTTCTCAGGCTTGTATTAACAGAAGGAGGATTCTTATCGTGCTTGGAGCTCAGTGTCCTTAGGTTTTCCTCTACTCTGAAGCTGGGAATTGGTGTGGAAATATCCAATGATGACAAAAATAATAATACATCTTTTTTAGTTACGGTGGTCTCCATCAATGGCTTGCTTGCTTTTCTTATCTCCCCTCCCCACCCCCACCCTTAAGTTAAATTTCAGGGCTGGCATACGCACACAAACACACACACATGCTATATACAGACACATGTATATCCTCTATATATTTCCTAAATTTACTATATGATAAATTATGAATTTCAGCATGCTTAAATTTCTGTAACCACCACCATCATCAGGATACCAAACAACTAAATTCCGTTACCCCAGAGGTGTCCGCGGTGCTTTGCCTCCACACTCCCCACTCCCTCAGCCCCTAACCTGGGGCGCCTGCCCATCAGCTCCGCTCTCCTGGTCTTGGTAATCGCATTTTAACTCAGGATGAAATGCCTAATAGTGAATCTCTCCACTCTTCCGGCGCCTTCCTTGACTCGTGAACTTTACACTGTAGCACACTTGGGCCCGTGTGTTTTCCTCAGAATGATTTTGCACTGTGGATTTTATCAAAAGCAAGGAAAAGCCAAAACTTAGAGTTTCTTAATACTTGTAAGAAATCATAGTGAAAAAGTATCAGGTGTCGTGTTGGAGCCGCCTGTAGGATTTGCGCATTTCCTACGCCAGTTGATCCTTGCTGCCAGATCAGTTGAGATGGGACATTTTTGGATGCACTTTCAGAGACTTTTTGGAGCAGTACTATGTAAAATGTATCAGTAGGTTAGACTCATGTCTTTAGTTTCAAAAACAGGACACACATTAAGAGGCGTGGTTTTCCCAGTGGGTTGATAACGTGACCGTAAAGTGCGCTAAAAATATCCAGTTGTGTTTGCATTAGTTTGTTGTAGAAATGAATTCCTACATCTATGTTTCTGTGTGGTGGTGAACCGGAATTTTACCTTGGGTCGTAATTTCACTATTTGTGATCGAATAAGGAATATCGTGTTTTCTAGAGGATCCTTCACCTGGCGTCTGGGTCAGTTGTGTCCTGCCTTGGGTTGCCCGCCTGCTTGTGTGAAGTTGTTGAACCTGTGTGTGTCCTCACTTGCAAGTGAAAGGCTTGATGAGCTGATCTTGAGGCCTCTCCTACCCCGTGTGTGCGGATTGTAATGTGGAAAAGGCATACGTTAAATGTTGCGTGGGCTCTTTTTTTTTTAAAACACTTTTGTAGGTTAAGGATTATGGTGGTTTTATATTAACTAGCAGTTTGGGTAAACTATGTTCCATGCTTTAACTATCGTTTTACCCATGATTGAAGTAAACAATATTCAGCTTAACATCGCTAAGTTACTGTAAAAAAAAGCCCGAGCGGTTCAGAAGACACTTTGGGCTGTGGGGTGCCTCTGAATAACTCTTACGAGCGTTGTAGTTTCCCAGTCTCAGGAGACCCCGTAAAATAAGCACAAACAATGCTCACGGCAAAATTCATAGTGTTTAGAAGAGAGTGTCTCTGCCTTGAATTCCTGTCATTTTTTCCTATCGTGGTGGATGGAGCTGGAATCCTGAAAAGAAAACATGAGAGTTTTCTTTGCTTACTTCTCTTGAGCCTGGAACCCAGAAAATGACCCCAGATAGCCAGCCCTGAGCACTTTCCTTTCTGGAATACTTTCCGCCAACCCCCAGGGAGAATACAGAGGCAGGAGGAGGTGAGCACTCTCCCGGCGCCCCCCCCCGCCCCCCCCGCCGGCGTGATCACCTTCTCTCTCTCCAAGATACTGAAGGCTTTCCTCATGTCTACTGCAACCTGGACACCCAACCTCATCCATGTTGAAGCAAGGCTAGAGGGACACTGTCCGCTTCTTGGAGAGCTTAACTCATAACTATTACAGACTTGCCGGTTGTCATTGGGCTTTAGAGTCTGTGTGAACATCCGGTATCCAGTTTGCAAACACTTCTGCTTGTTTAAACTTTCCGATAGATGGAAATTCGGGCAAAAGAAGCTTACTGTATGTGATGCCATTTTATTTCTTAAATCAGTAATAACAGATACTTTAATATGGTAAGACTACGTAAGTCACGATTGGGAACTGGAGAAAATTCCGTGTAACAGAGCAGTGCTTTTTGTTTCTAGTGCGTTGGGGTGATTTTTAGCCTTAGCCAGATCAGCTCTACCCTTCGAGGTACTCTTGTTATCTTGACATCCGTTTGAAGATGAGAAATGAGAAAGTGGAGCTGGAGGGATGTTACCCCGTTCATATGATGCAGACATCTGTAGCACCGGTATGCAAACATAATTCTCAGCACCTATAAAGTTCCAGGTGGTTGCCGAGTTTTGGGTTGTATTTAGAAAAGCAACTGAGTAGAGAATTGATGTCTCTACCATTTGATTTATTTAGGAGACAGAATAAACTTGGGTCCTTGCCTTAGGTTCTTTTTACAGCAGAATCTTATCAGGCATTTTAATCCCTTGAAACTTGAATGCCAACTCTGTGTTGGTAAAGACTCAAGTATTCACAGTTATCAATGTAAAAACAACGGTTGCCAGTCTCTGACAGTCCCAGGTCAGTCTTGGGAGACACGCTTTGGTTTAGCTCCTAATTTGATTATGAAAAAATACCACATTAGGTTTGTATTTCTAAGATGCACGATGATTCTGTGCCAGTTTCAACAATTTCTAGAGATCTGTAGCGTAATTCTTCAAAAAGCCTTGCCAGGAGAAACAGCATTGGAGGGGCACTCAGCTCAGAAGTTGATGAAAATAAGAAGTAATGATCTCATGTGTCCAGGGCATCACAGAAATCGTTGTAGACCAGATGAGAACAAGGGGAGAGGCCTGTGGAAATTAGACTCGCCTGATAGATTTCATGGGACTCTGGTAAATTTCATGGGCCTCCTAGGACATTTCCTTGAAACCAGTAGTCTCCATGTTTAGTTGGGGCAGAGGGTGACAGAAATGCCTTGTCTCAGGTTTTAATTCACAAAGTGGGCTCCCAAGTGGACTGGATATCATATCTCTGGCAGTGACAATGAGATTTACTGGAGTGCAGGAAGAAACTTAAGTTCTCTGTTTATTTATTTTTATGTAATAGTTACAAAGTGTCTATTTGTGGTCTATGAGAAATGCATATAATGATCGTTGAGTGTTATCTCTAGTTAATACGTTACGTGAGTTGGAGTTAATGCTTAAAAGGTTTTCACTGAGAGGGATATGCAGTGAGAAAGCATCTAGAGATCACTGATGGGGTCCCCAGAGGTGAGAGGGGCTGATATTGAAGTCCCTGAATAAAGTGGGACACAGATGTGTTCCCCTTTTTCCGTCTGGCTTCACCTGCCACGGTGTGTGTGTGTGTGTGTGTGTGTGTACACACACACACACACACGTGTTGTGACTGAGATCTGACAGCTTAGAGATTGGACATACCTCCAGAGGCACAGCTGTTAATGATGTGACTTGGGGAAGAAAGAACATACGCTGACAGGGTACTGTGCACGTTTTGGATCTACAGGATTGTGCGTGTTTTTAAAGCTGAAAAAATATTTGTGTTTCAGAACCAGATGACAATATCTCAGTTGCAGGTGCACGAGGAAACTTTGGAACAATGCTGTGCTTTTTAAGCATTTCATGACGCTGCAGTGTTTTCATAATCACTTAATTCTGTTTATAAATCAGCTGCTTTCATTGACGGATGCCCTCAGGGCTCCCAGGAACCAGGCTTTTTGTCAAATAGGTGATTCAAACTTTAAAAGATGGGAGATAGCGCTGGAACTGGGTTGTGATAAAAGTCTCTCAGTGCCTTCAGTCTGGCTGTTTATTTGTTGTTGTTTTCTTCCAGAAACATATTTCATCCATCGTGGTGGTTATTAAATCTTTTATTTTTTGCATTTCACATTAGAGGCTTTTTAAAAGAGAAAACTGTCATTTTAGTTGATGCTGTATTACTGGTGTTACAGAGAGTAAATAAATACAAGAGTTACATTCACACCCCGGACCACATTGTGGCCTGTGGAGGTGAGACATAGGACTCACCTCCAAACTGCAGGTCTTTGGCTGAGGTCGTTTGCTGAGAACGGCTGAAGCTTTGGTTTTCATGACACCAAGTGTCGACCGCAAGTAGTTCCAGGTTTCCGCACCAGCCTTTTTGTTTGTTTAATTTGAAATGATTGGTGCGTTAGCTTCGGTTTTGTGTGGGATTTTCGGTGTCTGTGCCTGTTTTCCCTTTGTGGATGATGAGTTTGCAGCATAGCTCTGTATGTAAAGGGAAGCTGACGTTGGTCTTGTTCTCTGTACCGTCGGGGCACCAGGGCCACACGCCATTTCACAGTCGGCAGGATCCACGTGGACATTCATTTGTCCTTTGGTAAACGGATATATTTATCTCCTACTTAAAAAAAAAAATTGCTTCTCTTTACAGTAATATTCAGAACGCACCTACTGTGAAGAGAGGAGAAGCAGGAAGTAGTTTTTTTTTTTTTTTTTTTGTCTGCACCACGTGGCCTGCGGGATCTTAGTTCCCCCACCAGGGATCGAACCCAGGCCCTCCAGGCCCTCGGCAGTGAACGCACGGAGTTCCAACCACTGGACAGCCAGGGAATTCCCAGGAAGTAGAATTTTTGACATCTACATTATGCACCTTTGTCTCTGCTCTCCAGAGATCAGGACATTTAAGCTCCCGTAACAAATTTAGTTTTAATGAAAGTCTTTGGGAATGTCCTTTATCTGCCCCGTGCCTGCCCATCTAAGAGGAGGGAGAAATTACACTAAGTATTTTGCTTTTAGCCGGTTTCCTTGAGCCTTGTCCATGTCCTGACTTCTTGCCAGCAGGTCAGCTAGACACTGGTCAGTCGCTTCAGGTCTGGACAGGAATCTTTTTCTGTCTTTGTTGTTGATAATTTTCTAATAATTATTCATTTGATTATTTGCCAGCCAAATTACCCTAAATAATATTCAGAGATGTATCAGAGACTAGCCGCATCCTGAGACTGTTCGCAGAAGTGGGCACAAAATTTGATTTTATTTCCTAAATGTGTACCTCAGGTACTCACGAAGTGCAGAGACCTGTGTATACCCTCTGGGAGTTAGAGGCCCAGGTGTACAGAGCAGGAATGTAGGGGAACAGTAGCACCAAGTGTTTGCGTCAACGGGACGTGAAATCTCCAGGTATGCTAACCTTTGAGGGAAGATCTGAAAACAGATGAGTTTGTGGTGGTGTGAATTACCACTCACATCATTTCCGTCAGGGAGGCAGTTACTCTTCTTGGGAAGCTCGGGTTATTAGAATCAGCTATCTTCATTTTCCCACAAAAATATAAATCAGTTGTGGTTCAGATAATTGTATGTGAGGCTTTACCACTGGAAATTTGAAGTTAGCGGAATTGTACACCCCTGGTTAATTACATTAGTATACTCAAACTAAATATAGGATACGATTAGCTCATGGAAATGTTTCCTTTTTCTTTCAGTCAGTACAGCTTCTGTCCACCCAATAGTTAATAGTTTTTAATTCCATTATGTAATTTTTGATCATCCTGTGTTTCCAGAAAAGTTAACTGAATAAAACTAGAGACTGTATGTTTTCACTATTTCCCAATTCATATTTAAACATGAAATGGTGCACAGAATAAGCTGTCCTTTGTGAATTTTAATTTTCTCAGCTCCTGGCACAATAGAGGGGTAAGCTGGGGTCCCATTTTTTTTTTAGTTTTTATTTATTTATATTTATTTTTGGCTGTGTTGGGTCTGCGTTTCCGTGTGAGGGCTTTCTCTGGTTGCGGAGAGCGGGGGCCACTTTTCATCACGGTGCGCGGGCCTCTCACTGTCCCGACCCCTCTTGTTGCGGAGCACAAGCTCCAGACGCACAGGCTCAGTAGTTGTGGCACACGGGCCTAGTTGCTCCGCGGCATGTGGGATCTTCCCACACCAGGGCTCAAACCCGTGTCCCCTGCATTGGCAGGCAGATTCTCAACCGCTGCGCCACCAGGGAAGCCCTGGGGTCCCATTTTTCTGCGTGGCTTTTGCTTTAAGGGAAGTTTGGGTTTGGTTCATAGTTTGCTATCGAAGAGTATGTTCAACCTTCTTGAATTACCTGTTGTGTTTGCTTTTCCATTGAATGTTCTATCTTTGGACAAGGAATATATTTTTCTGTATGGGTTTCTGGTGGCCCGGATGTTCATCAGAGCGGAATTTCTCTGTGTCCGCACTGCTGCCATTGGGCAGTTTGGCTGTTCTGTAGTTCCTAGTGTTGAGTTGGACACACTGTAGATTCAGGTTGGCTGTCATTCCTTTTGCAAGCTATGTGATACTTTTGTTTTATTTGGGTTTGCCATAGATGTTTGCTTTGCCTTGGGATGGCTGTAGATGGCCACCTGTGGTGATAAATTTCACGCAGATCTCCAAATCCCATTTAAGGTCTAGTTGGTTTTCAGGAACCCTGTTACTGAGGTGTAAATTACATACCAAAAAAAAGCACCCACTTCAAGTGTACAGTTTCAGTGATTTTTAGTCATTTTACCGAGTGGTGCAGCCATCGGTCATCATCCAGGTTTCAAGCATTTTCATTCCACAGTAAGATCGCTCACGTCTTCAGGAATGTCATGTCATCCGTTCCTGCGCCCCCTGCCAGCCCCAGGCAGCCACTAATCTCCTTTCTGTCTCTGTAGATTTCCCTTTGCTCGGAACCCGATGGTGGGAGGTGATTTAGTGAACCTTCCCCGCCCCCTCTCCAGAAGAGGGGTACCTAGGGAGAGTGCAGGGCCGCACGGGGAGCCTTGGTGTCCTCCCTGTAAGATCAGGATAGAGATGGGTTGGTTGCAGGCTCTCAAGGCGGAGCCATGCGGGAAGTAAGTAGCTCTGTGGAAAGACAAAAAGGTCATTATTCCCGTCTCACCCCTGGCTTCTTCGTGACTTTTTTTTTTCTTAAATTCTATATATATGTGTTAGCCTACGGTAGTTGTCTTTCTCTTTCTGACTTACTTCACTCTGTATGACAGACTCTAGATCCATCCACCTCATTACAAATAGCTCAATTTCATTTCTTTTTATGGCTGAGTAATATTCCATTGTATATGTGTGCCACATTTTCTTTATCCATTCATCTGTTGATGGACACTTAGGTTGTTTCCATCTCCGGGCTATTGTAAATAGAGCTGCAATAAACATTTGGTACATGACTCTTTTTGAATTATGGTTTTCTCAGGGTATATGCCCAGTAGTGGGATTGCTGGGTCATATGGCAGGAATAAAGACACAGACCTACTAGAGAACGGACTTGAGGATATGGGGAGGGGGAAGGGTGAGCTGTGACAAAGCGAGAGAGAGGCATGGACATATATACACTACCAAACGTAAGGTAGATAGCTAGTGGGAAGCAGCCGCATAGCACAGGGAGATCAGCTCGGTGCTTTGTGACCACCTAGAGGGGTGGGACAGGGAGGGTGGGAGGGAGGGAGACGCAAGGGAGAAGAGATATGGGAACATATATATGTATAACTGATTCACTTTGTTATACAGCAGAAACTAACACACCGTTGTAAAGCAGTTATACCCCAATAAAGATGTTAAAAAAAAAGAAAGAAAAAAACTTTTACATTTAGGGACTTCCCTGGCAGTTCAGTAGTTAAGACTTTGCGCTTCCATTGCAGGGGGCACAGGTTTGGTCCCTGGTTGGTGAACTAAGATCCCGTATGCCCTTGCGGCACGTCCCCCCAAAAAGAGAGAGAGAAACGTTTACTTGTAGTCAGCAAACTGAAGCTAGAGGAGTTCGTCTTATATTTAGGGTCATACTAATCGTGAAGAATCGTGCATAAAGGGCTGCATTGGACAGGTGCGGAGTCTGGACAAGGAACTGCGTTTACAGTGATGGACTCAGTCCCTGGAGAACCCAGGACACAGCCATAGGGCAGTCAACCCTCCATGCCCCTGCTGCCTCCTCCTTGAAATCCCGTCCTGTTTCTTTCATGGCGTTGGATGTTTGACTTTGACGGAAGTTCCGTCTTGGTCGGGATATACCTTAGCTCAGTGGTCCTCCACCAAGGACAGTTTTGCTCCCAAGGGACGCTGGACAATGTCTGGGGGCCTTTCTGGTTGTTACCAATGGGGAAGGGGTGTCAGTGGCATCTAGTGGATAGAGGTCAGGGGCGCTGCCCAGCATCCTGTAATGCAGGGGATGAGGCCCCAAGGCCCACAAAGAATTACTCAACCCAAGAGGTCATTAGTGCCGAGGTCAAGCATCCCGCCTTAGAAGCTTGAATCTCGTGGTTGAAGACTTGGTAAAGTTGAAGGACTAAAACCCGCATCAGACTTAGAGAAGTTGGGAAATCTATCCGTCCTCATACATTCCAGGGAAATACGGATCTTTTTCTACAGCAAAGGACAAGCAAGGTTTTGGGAGCTAACTTCAGAGGGAAAAGAAATTCCTTTAGAAGTATTCATTTACAAATAAACAGCGAAATTACGCGAGACGTCTGGGGTTTGATCTGGAAATCGCACTTCATCCTTATCTCTTCCCCAAGAACTGAGAAAGGAGGGCGGAAGATCCTGAGTGAAGAGACTCCACGTTGATGACTGTGCTGGAAGGGAGTGGCTGCCGTGAGCCCAGCCTTTCAGTGCATCTGCTTACGGCCCTCCCTCCAGGGTTTTGGTTTCTATAGGGTTTTCATTTGCTGTGCGGAGTTCGGAGCGTGCAGTGTGCAGGGTGTCACAATAGCCAGGCCTCCACCCCTTGTTCTCTTCATCTGGTCAACCTTTGAGCCCCCTGAGAAGTTCAGGGCCCTCTGCCTGGGCCCCAGCCCGCTTACCTGCGTGCATCCCCTTCTCTGCCCTGCATCTCCCAGCAGGAGCTGCCCCGCACCCCTGCGGCACTTGTTGCTACCCGAGGGGGGGGCCCTCTCCCTGCCTGCACCCCTGCAGCCGGCCTTGCTTTGGGGGCTTCCAAAATGCAAGGCTTTTCCTCTGAACAGATTCTGGGTTTTGTTTCTTTTTCCTGTTCTAAGCTGGGTCCTGTTTCTAAGGTGATACCTAAGAATATGCTGATTTCCCTGAATCCCCGCACTGTGGGGTTGTAACTCCCAGCTCCTCCGGCAGAATAACCGATATTAGCAGTCCACAGTGTGATGTGGTAGATTCTGTTTCTGGCATGTTCAGCTGTCCATGTACAACTGTGTAGTCTTCCGTTTTTATCTATATGGGATCATATTACACTGGTTTTGCACCATCTGCTTGCTTGCTTTTTTTTACCCCTTTGTTAAGGTATAATTAAAGTACAGTAAACCAGGCGTATATAAGGTGTGCACGGTCATCAGTTTTCTCCTATGTTTGCTGTCTTGAGTGTGGTGCTGGCTCCTCGGACACGTGCATATCAAGATAACACGTATTTTCGTGGCTTCCACATTTCCCTGTGCCTTTCTGTAATCTCTCTCTGCTTCCCCCCACCTCCGGGCAACAATTGATGGCTTTCTATTACTAGATGGGTTGGTTTGCATATCCTAGAATTCTGTATCAGTGAAATTGCACACTGTGTGCTCATTATTTTGCCTGGCTTCTTTCACTCGGCCTGGTGATTTTCGGCTTTATCCATGTTGTGGCCTGTGTCACTAATTCATCCCCTCTTATGACTGGGTAGGATTCCATCAGGTATGGACGCACCACCGTGGATCCATTCACGCGTTGTTGGACACCTGGGTTGTTTCCATTTTGGGGGTTATTATGAATAGTGCTGCTGTAAATATTTTTGTGACCTTACCACTGGTTCTCAAACTTCATTGTGTACCAGTGCCCTGTGGAGGGCTTGTGAAAACACAGGTTGCCAGGCCCCATCCCCAGAATTTCTGAGTCAGTAAATCTGGGCGGGGCCCGAGACTCTGCATTTCCAGCAAGTTCCCAGCTGACACTGATGCTCCTGGTCTGAGGCCCACACGTGCCTTAGAGGAAGTCTTTGTAGACTGTGACTGTTAGTTGTTCCAAAAGTTTCTCTCCTAGACTGTTCCTTATAACGTTGCTCATGGTCTTAACCACCAAGCTTCCCATTTCTGTACGCTTGGATGTGTCCGTCTTTCCTCTTGGCTTCCTTATTATGTCAAGGGGCTAATACCAGGAATAACTCGGGATGCGTGGGTCGGCGTGCTGATGAACGCCAAACGCCGGCCGTGATACCCTGCCGACTCTTGTGGGATCTGACTTGCGCCCTGTCTGCGGTTGCCGGGGTCACCTTCTGAGGAAATGGTCCAGGCCCAGGTGGGGCGGGATTGGACCCAGGCCCTGCGCCAGGGGCTCCCCATGCTGCTGGGTCCACTGCAATCTTAAGGCTGCTCACCCGCCTTTCCTCTCACAGGGGAGCAATACCTATCCTTTCTCCATCCCATCCCCTCCCGTCTGAAACAGCCAGCCCAAGCCAGTCAACGTATTTTACTTTCAGTTTGCTTTTCGGGAGTCTAATCTGAATCTGCTGACCTGGAGCAGCCGGAAGTTATCAGTAGACGTTTGCTGCCGTAGCCAGTGTATTTGTTACCATTGTTTTTTTATTTTGGAGAGAGAGAATACTTTCGTTATAGAGGGTTGCTTTAAATTACTGAGAACGGTTACTTTTGCAGAATCGTCTTCCTGCATTTCATCGTGAGCCCCAGGCGTCCCACTTTGCTCCTCAGCCCGTTCCATAAACCACCTCTGGTCACAGTTTGCTACCGACCTCTGCTCAGGCGTTCCAGAATCTTTACTGTGGAGTGGGCTGGTGCGCAGGATTGCAGGCTTGTTAAGTAAACTAACCTCCTTGGGGTGGTTAAATTTTTTAAAGTTTGCAGTGACTTGTAATCATTGGCTGATATCTTAGTGGTTGTTTCCTCTTCCTCTCTCTTCTTCTCCTATTTTTTAATATGACAGCTTTATTGAGATATAACTTACATACCATGCAACTCACTCATTCAAAGTGTGTATAACTCAGTACTTTCCTGGTATTTTTACAGAGTTGTGCAGTCATCGCCACTGTCTAATTCTGTAGCATTTTTATCACCCTGAAAGAAACCCCTTACCCATTAAGCCATCACTTCCCAAATCCCCTCTCCACCCAGCCCCTGGCAACCAATGATCTGCTTTTTGTTCCTGTGGATTTGCCTATTCCGGACATCTTCTATAAATGGAATCACACAATATGTACCCTTTGCTGTCTAGCTTTCTTCCCTTAGCGTTAGGTCTTTGAGGCGTGTCCATGTTGTAGTGTGTGTTATTCCAGTTTCTTGGTGAACGTTTTGTGGAATCTCTGGGTAATCAAGGAGGGCTTGGGGCCTGGGGTGGGGAATCAGGTGGAAGAATGTTACGGGCTGGGTAAACCCGGGGCACGGGCTGCTCCTTTCAGATGACGTTGAAATGGAAAACGGTTCACAGAAGGAGCCATGTTTTATAAGACCATTTCCAGTTCAGCTTCCAATTGGGCGTACACTGTATCTGCCTTCTCCTTCTCTTTAGTTCCATCTCTTCCCCTAAATTTCAACCTAGAAAACAGTTGTGGTCAGTTAAAGCTGTGTCTGCTGACCCCTCTTTTGTGCTGCCTTTTGGACGGCATTTTATTTTCTAAATTTATTTTTGGCTGCACTGGGTCTTCTTTGCTGTGTGCAGGCTTTCTCTAGTTGCGGCGAGCGGGGGCTACTCGTCGTTGCGGTGCGCGGGCTTCTCATTGCGGGTGCGCAGGCTTCTCATTGCGGTGGCTTCTCTTGTTATGGAGCACGGGCTCTAGGCCCACGGGCTTCAGTAGTTGCAGCACACAGGCTCAGTAGTTGGCGGCACGCGGCCTCCAGGGCATGTGGGCTTCAGTAGTGGTGGCGCGTGGGCTCAGTAGTTGTGGCTCGTGGGCCCTAGAGCGCAGGCTCAGTAGTTGTGGCGCACAGGTTTAGCTGCCCCGCGGCATGTGGGATCTTCCCGGGCCGGGGCTCGAACCTGCATTGGCAGGCGGATTCTTAACCACTGAGCCACCAGAGAAGTCCCTGGATGGGATTTTAGAGGGTCCTTTCTTGGTGTGAGACGTAGGAAGCCTGTAGTCCCCAAGGGGGTAGTGTGAAGTTGCTCTGGGGTCGCGGGGTTCCAACCAGCTAGACTTTGGCTGCGTTCTGGGGCCTCCCTGAAGCCACAACGCCGGCTTAGACTGAGACAGAGTCGTAGAGTTGTTTACTTTTCTGAATGTATAAGCCTTCTGCCTCTGTAGAGCCATAAATTACCGTTCCGGGGTCAGGTGGGAGAATATGGAGGCTGATTTTTCCCCAGCTCTCCATAGGCACGACTTTCTGGGGTGTCTGTGCCTTGAACAGAGAGCTTATTGGTAAGGCTGAAGGTCATGTGTGTTTTCTCCGTTGATCTTATAATTGACTGTGTTAGTTTCCTGTCACTCTTGGGACAGATGACCCCAAACTTCCTGCCTTGAACGACTCCGCTCTGTTATCTTATAGTTGCAGAGGTTGCAAGTCTGAGATGGGTCTCCCTGTGTCAGTGGGGCCGCCTTCTTTTCCAGAGGCTTTCGGGAGAAGCCAGTCCTTGCCTCTTCCTGCTTCTAGAGGCCGCCTGCATTCCCTGGCTCATGGCCCCTTCTTCCATCTTCAAACCCAGCAGTGCAGCATCTCTGATCATTCCTCTTTGGTCACGTGTCTCTCTGACCACAGCCTGGAGAGATTGCCCACTTTTTAGGGCTCACGTGATTACATTGCCCTCCCCCCCCATCCAAGATAATCTCCCCTGCTCAGCATCCTTAACTTCATCGCATCTGCAGAGTCCTTTTGGCCATGCACGGTAACACTGTCACAGGGCCCAGGGATTAGGGCATGGGACTGTCTGGGGGCCATTATTCTCTGGCTCCATTGACAGTCTCCAAGGAGACTTATTTCCTTTGTTTCTGTCTCTTAATTTGTTCCTCTGAGCCCTGCAAGGTTTGTATATTTATTTAATATTTGCTGTTTGTCTCTTGAATGATTCAGAAGTCGTGGAGCTGTTTGGTCGGTGTGCCTGCCTTTCACTGAGATGGAGCCACTGGCTGAGTCTTGATTTACCTCTGAGCACACCCGGTTGTTTTCTGTCTTGGAAGGACCTGGGATTTTTGGTGCTGATCGAACACATTTGTATGTCTAGAGCCTCTCCTTCCCAAGAACTCCATAGTTGGTGGGTGGCCCTGCCACTGTCAGTTTGAGGGTCTCTCGGGGACTCTGACAGAACTATTCCCTGGAGTTAGTGTCTCACAGTCTGAGTCAGCTGTGGGAAAGACCACCACGATGTGAGAAGAGTGGGACCTGGCCCCCAGGACTTCAAAGATACCATGTGTGCCTTTATGGGGACTGAATTGGTGGGTTTGTGGCTCCATACAAGAGTGGAGGAAGACAGGTGGGGGTAGGGACAGAAAAGTCATAATAATATCCACTTGTTAATCAGCATTTTGGTTCAGAAATATTTGGGGAGTGTATCAGTCAGCTTTCTGCTTTGCTGATGATGTGTAACAAACAGCACCCCCGCATACAAAGGCTTACAGAAACAAGCACTTATTTCTTTACAGAATTTTTTAAAATTGAGGTAACGGTTTATAACATGTAAGTTTTCTGTGTACAGTACCGTATTTTGACATCTCTGTATGCTGGAGCGTGCTCACCACCGAAAGTTTAGTTTCCATCAAAAATACGGAATGCTTCATGAATTTTTGTTACCCTTGTACAGGGGCCATGTTAATCCCTGTATCTTTCCAGTTTTAATATATGTGCTGCTGAAAAGAGCACCAAGCACTTATTTCTTGCTTACTGGTCAGTGGGTGGTGAGGTGTGGCTCTTCTGGGCTCAGCTGGGTGGGATCAGGGAGGCCTGGTCAGGCTCTGGGCTGGGTTTAGGACTGAGCTCCTAATCTCCTCCTTCTGAGGCTAGTAGCCTCTTGGGGCATGTACTTCTGCCCCTCCTATCTGGTATAAGAAGAAGCCAAGCTACATCACGCAGTCACGTTTAAAACCTCTGCCTGTCCTTCCCACTAATGCTCGTTGACCGGAGCAAGTGTCGTGGCCAGATCCCACATCCATGGGCTGGGGAGGGCTGTTCCAGTCGGGAGGTCATGCAGAGTCACACAGCAAAGGGGGCAAAAGGCACGTGTGTTAAGAGGCAAGAGGGAAGAAGCAGGATTGTGATACCTTCTGCCCTGTTGGTGTGTGGGAAGGAAGATGACCCCAGTGGACGAGACTGATGCACCCAGTTATATCCAGGAAAATAGCCCCGTAGGTGGATGTTGGAAGCAGCAGGTGCCTGTGAAATAGGTAGCTTCCTTGGTTCCATCTTAGAACAGGGGTTCTCAGCTGGGCAGGTGGTGGGGGCACAATCGTGTCCCCCCAGGGACATCTGGCAACATCTGGAGACATTCTGTTGTAACTAGGGGAGAGGGTGCACCTGGCATCTAGTGGGTAGAGGCCAGGGACGCTGCTCAGCATGGAACAGTGCACAGGACGGTCCCCCACAAGGAATTACCTGGCCTGGGTCCACATGTGCCCAGGCTGAAGAGCCCTGCACAGATGCAGTTTCCAGGTGACTGTCGTGCACTTTGAAGTTTGAGCACCACATCTTGCAGGACTGTCTCCACTGGGAAGGGCAATTGGCAGTCCTTTCCATATAAAGACATAAAGCCCTCCCGAGGAAAAAGGAGTTGTTTAATCTCTCCCAGATGGCTGTGTGGAAGCAGGTTACAGCCCAAGGGTCTTGGCTAGGTCTCTGTGATTTCTGTGACTTATTCTCATCGGCTTGGTACTGTATTAATTCTTTAAATTTTATTAATTTTTTTTTTTGCACAGCCTAATAAATGGACCATTTATTTGGTGTTGGAAAATCTGTTTTTTATTAGGAGATTTCCATTATGAGCTTAATACTCTTTTTTTCCAGGTGGCCTTTTGCCCACTGTTTCTCTTACGCATGTATTTTCTCTTTCCTCACCAGCAAGACTGCAAGTACTTGACAGCAGAGATCACGCCTTAGGTTTCCTTTCGGCCCTGCACCGTAGCAAGCACACGGTAATTATGGGTCAGTTGCTCATGGTGTCCTTTGCAGTGCACGTTGTGCTGCATGGCTAAGGGTCGTTTATCGTGTTTCCATGCACCAGCCTTTTGTCTCTTGCTGTAAATTCTGTTTCCAGTCTTTGGGGGCTGATGCCTTAGCGTGTTGACACTCGGTTGCTTTGTGGCCAAAAGAAAGTTTTGACCTCATTAGAGGAGGGAGCCGTGTCACTGAGAGGCTGACAGCCTCCTTCCTCCTCTCACACAAGTGTTGTTTTATTTTGGTGATTGAAATGTTGAGGGTATGAAAAAAAAATCAGAGGATCTGACTTGCTGGCGGGACAAGCAGAGGACAGTGCTGTGAGTGAGGGAGTGAAAGCCTGTCTATTCCCACCCGCATCGTCGTGCACAGCAAGCAGATAGAGATTTTCTGCTAAAAAGCTGGCTGCGGAAGCACTTGCTCTAGAGGATGCTGTGTCACCTAGAATTGGCTGTCATCAGATCAGCCAAGTATCACCTCTCGGGGCGACCAGCAAGTTACGGAAGTAACTCTGTTGTGCAGAACTTTCTATTTCTCTCTTTCGTTCTCTCCCTTTCCCCCTCGGTTGAGTGCTGTTTAAATGAAATGGTTCTCCTTGATTGTGTCTTTAGTACAGTAGTTGTGAGAGCAAAGCTTTTGTTCTTCCTGATTCCCTGTTGAGAAAAGACATCTCCTGGCTTGTGGGATGCAGGGGCGGGGGGTCAGGACCCACAGAGACAGTTCCATCCTTCAACTGTCCTTTTTTATTTTCATTTCATTTTTTAAAAATTGAGATATAATTGACATATAACGTATTAGCCGAAGGTGTGTAACATAATTATTTGATATATGTAAACATTGTGATGTGATCACCACAATAGGTTTAGTTAACATCCATCATCACACATAGTTACTCATTTCTTTTTCTTGTGATGAGAACTTTTTTTTTAATCTTTATTTATTTATTTTTGGCCACGTTGGGTCTTCGTTGCTGCACGCGGGCTTTCTCTAGTTGCGACGAGCGGGGGCTACTCTTTGTTGCGGTGCGTGGGCTTCTCATTGCGGTGGCTTCTCTTGTTGCGGAGCATGGGCTCTAGGTGCGTGGGCTTCAGTAGTTGTGGCACACGGCCTCAGTAGTTGTGGCATACGGGCTTAGTTGCTCCGTCCATGGGATACATGTGGGATCTTCCCGGACCAGGGCTCAAACCCGTGTCCCCTGCATTGGCAGGCGGATTCTTAACCACTGCGCCACCAGGGAAGTCCCGTGATGAGAACTTTTAAGATTTATTCTCTTAGCAACGTTCAGATATACTCTCCAGTATTGTTAACTACAGTCATGTGTTACGTTGAATCCCCCGGACTTACTCACTTACGTATGTATGTATGTATGTATGCATGTATGTATGCATGTATGCATGCATGCATGTATGTATGTATGTATTTATTGGCTGCGCTGGATCTCAGTCGCACTTGCGGGATCTTCCGATGTGGCGTGTGGGATCTGGTTCCCAGACCAGGGATGGAACCCGGGCCCCCTGCATTGGGAGCGCGGAGTCCTAGCCACTGGACCGCCAGGGAGGTCCCGGGACTTAACGTATTTTACGGCTGGAAGTCTGCACCTTTGATGCTCTTCACCCACATCCCCTCTCCCGCCGCCTCTGGCCACCACCATCTGTCCTCTGTGCCTTTGAGGTGTCAGTTCTTCTCTACCACCTTGTTGGCTGCCCTGTCACCTCCTGGGCTGTGAGGGCACCAAGTTGGTGTGTCTGACAAAGCAGGTGACCTAGGAGGTCGCATGGAGTAAAGGAGGAGATTAAATAGAAGTATGTGAACTAAATGAAAATTATGTGAACTACAAAATGAGAAAGGCCCTGAGCTGCCGCATTTCCACATGCAGGTCTAGCAGTGTCACGTTATGCTACCGACCTTGGCAATTTTTCCAGCTGTCCTTCTGTCTAAAATACAACTTACATGAAAATGAGCCCATCCCTTGGAACTTAGTGGTTAGGAAACTGGAGTCAGGTTTGGGGAAAGGGACCCTCACCTTGTTAGACCCGACACCCCCCTCCCCTCAAGAGGCACCTGGACTGTTACTCATGGCGAACAAGTTGAGCTGAACGGCACTGAGGAGGAAATGGAACTTCCCTTTCTGTTGGGCGTGCCTGTAGCAAGACGTTCTGAGCACCGATTCTTGTCTCACAGCAGAACGTGATTCATGTTACTGTCGCTTACGGAGTAGAGTGTTGTTGAGATTGGGGGTGGGTGGGTGTGTGCGTGCGCGAAGGGGAGAGGAGCGGCCGGATGAAGCCGTGGGGAACGCAGGGAATATGTTGGAAGATGTGCTTTCGAGGACAAACAGTAAACTTTTGGCAATAGGCTGAGTTTGTGACCTGTGACTCAGACAGTGTGATTGAGGGAGGTTCCAGTGGTCATTTACTTCCAGCCTTCTTCTTATCGGTGCCACGGGGCAGTGTCTTATTCAGCTTTCCAGAACACTCTCTAGGAACTTTTTATGCTTGATGGAGATGGTATTTCTCCTCTCACTTCACTGTGGTTTAAAGAACTGGGAACTGGCGTTACAAGCCGTCTCCACGTTCCTTTGATGATTGTGTAATTTATCAGTGGAGAGTTGCCCATGACCTTCCTGGCATCTGACTTCTCACAGGGTACCTGCGCTCACGGTCTGCCTGTGGAACACGTATAATGGAGAGTGAAGACTTTTACAAGTAGGTGGGTCCTCCTGATTGGAAATTGGGGTTATTTGAGCCAACGCAAGTCAGTTCCTGACCTTATCCAAGATTAACTGCATTAAATCAAAGAAGACCCATATAACTGTAGGTTATAATTCTTTTTTTTTTTTTTGGTCCGATACCAAGACTGAAGTTTCCCTGGAAAGAGCGCTTGAATAAGAGCAGAAGGATTGAATTTTAGGCCTAATGCTATCATTAACCACCCACTTGACACTGGCCCCAAGAGAATAAAGGAATCATCGTTTTTCTTCTGTCAGCTGATCACTTGGGCCACATGCTCTCCAAAAGGTTCCAGCACACAACGTGGTAGATCCGTTTTCAAGACTGTCCTCAGCCCCTAGTCTGAGTTACTGGTGTTATGGGGGGTTGCTCTATCACTTGCAGCGGTAAGAACTGTGTATGGTGAAACCCGGTGGCCAGAAAGCTGTCTTTGGAATGTTCTCTTGTCACTTGTTAGGGAATGCGCTGTAATAATGTTCCCTGGAACTTTCAATGACTAAACTGCCTTGAACAGGAGTCAGGAAAGGCCCACCTTCCAGCAGATTCCATTCTGTGGGGTTGTCTTAGAATTGAGGTCTGAGAGCATTTCTTGATTATCTAGTCAGGTGGATGTGACTTAACTAAAGGCCAGTTTGGACCCTGTTGGAGAAAATCAAGTTCAGACACTTAGTCTAAACAGAAGTGAGGAATACGGTTACCTTTATCTCATTATCGAAGCTTTCTTTGGAGGATATACAAGCTTGTACCGCATGTGACAAGCATCACACATGGAGGGATTTTTTTTTCTGCTTTTTTCTCTGAAAAGTCCTTGGGTAATCAGGTCATAGACTATTTGGTGTAAAACCCAAACCGACCAGACAAACAAAAAACAAAGCAAAACAAACAAACAAAAAAGCCGTAGTTAATTTTATATTAAAATGTATAGCTTGAGAATCTTCATTGAAAAATCAGTAATCTTTTGCAGATTTGTTTAAATAGGCTTTGGTGCCTTTTAAGAAGATTCCCTTCCTGGTTGCTGTGTTTGGTCCCTTCAGAATTTGGGTCAGAACAATTCTCCAGGAAAGCAGCCATGTTAAACTGGTTCACTGCTAGGATGGCTTACATTACGGAAGAAGTTTCTACCTTTAGCCCTCTTTTTCTGCTGGTTTGCTTTCTTGGAAACATTATTACATCTGTTCTTAGGGGAGTTATAAAAGAGGAAAAAAGAGTTAACACACCGTGTTTTGTAACCGGCGTTGGCTTCTTGCCCTGAGTACTGTGTCTTTGCCGTCCGTTTCTCACTTCAGAAGTGCAGACGGGGTCCAGAGCTTCTCTGAGAGCTCCTCCCAAGCAAGGTGGAGCCGTGCCAATGGAAGGGGGCTGCAGGGATGCCTGCTAGGGCGGATGCGCTCCAGAGAGAGGGCAGGGGTTTATCTCCGCTTCCCATCGTCTGTCATTTCATTCTCTTTGGCTCCGGCTTTTTCCATTCGCAGCTGCCCTTGTCGTGTGTTGGAACCAAACTTCGCCTGTACAGAAGGGCTGTGGGCAGAGGGCCTACACGTGAAGTCGCTTAGCTTTTGCCCTGATGTAGTGAAGGGATCATAAAGGGATGAGCACAGGGGAAAAGCTGAGCGTGGGAGGGGCCACCGTGTCATTCCATACAGGGATGTCTGTGCAATAGGAAGACACAGAAGAATGGTTTTAGGGTTTTTTTTAGGTCGAGTGGAGATTAGTGATGGCTACATCTTTATGTGGCTTACATGTATGGTCGATTTTCCTTATTCACGGTAGTTGAACGTGTACAGTTGCTGAGACCTCATCGAAGCTTTGCTTCTAGGGGAAACAGAGGGTTCGGTTCCTGCAGGCCTCTGGCCACGTTATTTTCATCAACCAATCACTGCATAACCTTGTTTTACGTGTGTTTCTGCTTAAAGACACCTTATTAACTGTATACTGTTGATTCATCCATGTTGAAGTCGCCGTCAGCAGCCCTGTAGCTCATGCCTGACCCACGCTTCTCCAACACACGTGTTCCCTCCCTACCGCACAGCACAGCCGCCTTGCCCTTCGGAACACCAGACAGCGCTGCAGCACCGTGCTTGGGGGCTGTTCTAAGCAGAGATGTCACCAACAAAAGCACAGAAATGCAAAACACGTGGCAGTAAATAGCCCACGGAGAGCACACTGGCTTACGGCCTGGGAGCTGAAACAAGAAGGTAGCACGAGGCCTCATTCCACCTGAACTGGGAACGTGTGCACCAGCGGCTCGACCTTTTCACCCCGTGCTTGGTCCTTAAGTGACCACACCACCTCAGGTCTGGATCTGGGGCTACAGATAGATTTAGCAGGTAGGCAAATTCACGAATACCGTATCCTCAAATCATGAAAGTTGACTCTGTGTGTATACACAGTGTGTGTCCCCGGGTATTAGATACACACACATACACAGGTGTCTATTTTCAGGGACTTTAACGGCCTGAAAGCAGTCAGCGTTGTAACATTGGGTTGGCCCCAAAGTTCGGGTTTCGGAAAAATCCGAACGAACCTTTTGGCCAGCCTCGATAGTTGTGTCCTCTGGTCCCTCTGGACATGCAGTGAGAGGTTCAAGTGTTTTAATGAGGGACAAAGACCTGTGAGAGATAAATGGGGGACGGGACTGAGTAAGGAAAGCCTCAGGACCTCGACGCGTATCTGATAAAGTTTGAGCCAGGCCCCCCCGCCCCCCCACCGTGAGCTCTGGAGTGGAGATTGCCTGATGGGTAGAGAGAAATGGGCTTGTTCAGTCGTGGGGCTGCTCAGAACAGAGCCATGGAGGATGGGCAGGTTCTTTCTTTCTTGAAAGGAAGAACTTTGCATCTCCACGCTGGCACAGGTGTAAACCAAATTTTGGACTTCGGTTTTATATATTAAAGAATTATTTTGCACCCATATTAGGTTGAAAGGAGCGGCATTCCCATTTCAGATCAAAAGTTGTCAAGTACCGGCAGAGTCTAATGGTCTAACCCAACAGAATCTTTTCAAGGTATAATGATATCGTTTAAGATGAGGATAACATCTGTGCCTTAAATCGCTTGTTGAGAAAAATCCACTGTACCTCATCCGAAACATGTTTGGACCCACCATGGAAGCCTGTCCGTGGTGTCCGGACTCCCGGATGATGCTTGGTTTTATCAGGACAGCCCCTCCCCCAAATGATGCTAGGAAGAGAATCGAGGTAGTATGAGGAGGTGCTGCGTTTGTGTGTATGTTTCAGGTTGTTTTAATCTGTGAACACAAGCTTTTCTGAGCAGCTCCTTCCTTTGCCTTCAGGTGTTGTGGGTGCTGGACGCTGGAGCTCCGTCATTGAGTAGGTGTTTTAAGAACAAACGGCAGATTTACAATGACAGCTTCTGCAGTGATGGGAATATTCCGTGCCGCTTGGTGGAACATGTAACCACCACTGTGTCAAGTTAATAATTTCTCAACTTGGTCTTAAAACCAAATACACGCAGTTCGTTTCATTAAAAATACCTAAGTGGTAAAGGATGGGTGGCTTCCAATGGTGGTAGAGTCAGTTTTTAAAAATTGAAAGGAAAGTGCTTTGTTGTGATTTGCAATTCATATAGATAAGTCCTGTAAGCGGTTTCATCTTGTCTGTTTCAGGTGAGATAAAGTGTGAGACTTTCTAATTGAAGTATAGGTCATTTACAATGTTGTGTTAGTTTCAGGTGTACAGCAAAGTGATTCAGTTTTTTATATATATTTATATGTATACACACACACACATATTCTTTTTCATTTTCTTTTCCATTATGGTTTATCACAGGATATTGAATAGAGTTCCCTGTGCTCTACAGTAGGACCTTGTTTATCCATTCTCTGTATGTACTAGTTTGCATCTGCTAATCCCAAACTCCCAATCCATCCCTCCCCCCATCCCTCCCCCACCCCCCCTTGGCAACCACAAGTCTGTTCTCTATGCCTATGAGTCTGTTTCTGTTTAGTAGATATGTTCATTTGTGTCATATGTTAGACTTCCTATGGTATTTGTCTTTCACTTTCTGACTTAACTGTTTGAAAATCTCTGAGTCCATCCCTATTGCTGCAAATGGTATTATTTTATTCTTCTTTGTGGCTGAGTAGTATTCCATTGTGTATATGTATATATATATGTATGTATGTATGTATATATATATATATATGCACCACATTTTCTTTATCCCTTCATCTGTTGATGGTTATTTCAGTTGTTTCCCTGTCTTGGCTATTGTGAAGTGTGCTGCTGTGAGGATTGGGGTGCGTGTATCTTTTCAAATTATAGTTTTCTCCAGATATATACCCAGGAGTGGGATTGCAGGGTCATACGGCAACTCTATTTTTAGTCTTTTGAGGAACCTCCATTCTCTTTTCCGTAGTGGCTGCACCAACTTACATTCCCGCCAACAGTGTACGAGGGTTCCCTTTTCTCCACACCCTCTCCAGCATTTATTGTTTGTAGATTTTTTGATGATGGCCATTCTGACTGGTGTGAGGTGATACCTCACTGTAGTTTTGATTTGCATTTCCCTGATAATTAGTGATGTTGAGCATCTTTTCATGTGCCTGTTGGCCATCTGTATGCTGAGACTCATTCTTTAAAAGGCATTTGTCCTCACCTGCATTCCTAGGTACAATGTCCTTCAGCCAAATAGTCTCCAGGAACACACAAAGCTGTAGTTGGATGAGGTTGGGTTTGTTGACCTTGCATCGCATTGAGGGGACTGTGGGACATCTCAGTCACAGGGTGCTGAGAAGACCTTAAAAGAGTTGGGCAGGGTTTATGGAATCGTGTCCCTGTCTGAGATGAGTGGTCTCTGAATTGTTTCTGTTCCAGCAGGAGAAGGCGGCAGCCTAGCGGTGAGTGCCAGGCCGGCTCCCAGCTGCCAGTGGCTGCTTTTCCCTGTCGCTTATACATACATGATTGAGAGACTAGATGGGTGATTGATTGGGTGGGTGTGTGCTTCTTAATGATCACTCATTTTTAATACCATGCATTGTAGCAACTGGATGTGGTCCTGGTGTCACCTGTTAGCTTTTTTTTTTTTTCTTTTCTGCGGTACGCAGGCCTCTCACCGCTGTGGCCTCTCCCGTTGCGGAGCACAGGCTCTGGACGCGCAGGCTCAGTGGCCATGGCTCACAGGCCCAGCCGCTCCGCGGCACGTGGGATCTTCCCGGACCGGGGCACGAACCCGTGTCCCCTGCATCGGCAGGCGGACTCTCAACCACTGCGCCACCAGGGAAGCCCACCTGTTAGCTTTTGATGATGATGGAAGACCAACTTAACTCCTGCAGAGCCTTGCCGGGAAGGGAGCTGAGCATGACTCAGCATTATGGAACGTCAGGCTTAGTGGAGGTTGAGTTGTAATGTTGGCACTGGTTCGTGCTTTATGTTTTAGAGTTTCGGGTGTATTCTTTTCGATGCTTTTGTGAATGATATTTTCTTAATTTCATTTTCAGATTGTTCACGTCAAGTACTTGCAGGATATTACATTTTAAGGCAGTAGGAGACCTTTTTTCTTGCTAGTTACAGAAAGAGATTTTTCTCCTGGTTCACTGCCTGTGTCTGTGGCACTGAGTTTTTAACGACCAGGAAGACCTTCTGAGGATTCGTTGGCTTCCTTTGGGTTTGCCGCTTTTTAGTTCTCCAGAGGACCAGTAACAGAGACTGTGTTTGATTTTTTTAAAAATTTATTTAGGTAATTTTCATTGAAAACGATTTATTTTGGTTGATTATAGACCACAAGAAGTTGCAGGGATAGCGCCGAGAGGTCCTGTGTGCTGTCAACCAGGTTCCTCCAATGGTGACGTCTTACATAAGCTTAGAGCAGCAGCAAAAGCAGGACATCAGTACGGCGCAGTATGGTTACGTCATCCACAGTCATTACTGGGAGTTCACCAGTGTCTGCTTGTACTCATTTATGACTTAAAGTTAAGCGTGAGTAATATCTTCTCTCGCAAAACTCCAGTGGAGCATGAATGGAGCAGAAGGGGACGGAATGAGTTGAGGCTGTTACACAAGCACCCGTGAAAGATCCCCTTGACTTTCTTGGCGGCCGAAGTGGACGGGGCAGGTGGCAACAGCCCCCCCCGGAAGGCAAGAGGGTGCTTTGGGTGGTTAAAATCCAGGTGCAGGCGGTGCCTGAGCCCCATGTGGGGCATGCTCCTTTTGTTTGCAAGTGCTCAGATGAGAGAAACCATTTCCCCTTCAAGCTCCAGGCAGATTGATGGAGAATATAACGGGGAGGAAAGCCCCCCAGCTCGTCCATCACAACCCGAAATCACCGGCCCCGGATTCAGTTACTTAATCAGTTCCCATACCCCTTGTTTTGTAGATGGATGGGACAACCTCTTTTCTCCCCTTCAGTGACGGTAGTTACTGTGTTTGGTGTTATCCACCCCACTTAGACCTCACCTTGGAATTTCTTTCTTCTCTTCCGTTTGGATGGTTTGCCACATGTCTGGCTAGGAAAGTGGAGACGTAAACTAAGCGTATAATGGACGTGAATCTCCCACTGCATGGAATGTGGCCGAATGGTTTTTCTTTTTTTTTTTTTTTTGCCGTAATCGGGCCTCTCACTGTTGTGGCCTCTCCCATTGCGGAACACAGGCTCCGGACGCGCAGGCTCGGCGGCCATGGCTCACGGGCCCAGCCGCTCCGCAGCATGTGGGATCTTCCCGGACCGAGCACGAACCCATGTCCCCTGCATCTGCAGGCGGACTCTTAACCACTGCGCCACCAGGGAAGCCCGAATGGTTTTTCTTTCCCACCTCTCTTGCCGTGCAGGTGACGAGTTGGAAATGGTTAAGGTAGTCGTGAGACACCGCAGAGTGGTGTGACTCTCTCTTGGCGGGGGGGTGGCAGCACTTCATCTCGAGAGCCACGTTACGGGTGTTGCCCTCCTGGGGGTTCTGCGCGAGCTGCTGCTCGGGAACTCAGGACAGTAGCTTGCAGTCTGGGCCTTGAGAAGCTCCTGTGAGTGAGGCGTGGAATGAAATTGCAGAAGCCGCGGCGGCTTATGGAAACCGGAGCCAGGCTGCCGTACTGGCTCGCGCCCCTGAGATGTGATAAGACTGGGAAGTGAGCTGCGAGGGCCATTGGTACCAGGGAGCCTGTCAGACACTTACAGCAGAGGCTTGCGGGCTGAACAAAAAGGGGTTTGCATCGCCAGAAAGTAGATGAGTGGTTGCCTAGGACCGGGGCTTTGGGTAGTGACTGCTGAAGGAGGGTGTCCAGGGCTGCTTCTGGGGAGATATAATGCACATGTTCCAAGGTTGATTGTACTGATCAGGGTTACACAGCTTTGTGAATATACTGAAAGCAACTGAACTGTATACTTCCGATGGGTGAATTGTGTGGTATGTGATCTGTATCTCAATAAAGCTCTTTTACAAAGGGTTCGGATCCGCTTTTTTACTCGAAGCTTGCTCTGAAAATGTGTCACGTGGTCTCACGTGGTGGTAGAAGCTCCTCGTGCGTGGACATGGTGTCACTGCATGCGGGGAGAGCAGTTTCAGAGTGATCAGTTCCGGAAAACGTGTCCCTGCCTGTTGTCTCTGCTCCGGCAGAGCTGAGAACCAGGCGTCCGAGTGAGCGGGCAGTGTGGCTGATAGCAGAGGAAGTGGGGCGCTGTCCTCTCTGTTATATATTTTCCCTTTTCTCACTCTCCTTAGCCTCTTCCCCTACCCCAAACAACAACCAACCAACCAACCAAGAGAGAGCGTGAGACGGGGTTGTGGCGCGGCCGAATGGCCGCGTTTTGTTAGAAGAATGCATGTATACGGGAGGGAAATACAGCCAACGCACAGCGGCCCACCCTTTCTCAAGGGCCAACATAGAGAAAAAAATGGAGAGAGCAAAAGGGCAGACTTGCAATGCGTCCTTCTGACTATTGAGAGGTAAGGAAAACTTTGAAAACAGTCGTATCTCAAATCACCCTTTTCACCTTGGTTGAAACTGACATAGGTGGTTTTCCTTCCTTGAGCAAGGGAAATGTATACAGTGCAGGTGCTGCAGATGAATGACCTCTCTCTGTGTTGCTCTCCAGGGAATCTTGCTTGGAGATGATGAGAAGCGCATCGCTCTAAGTAATGTGAACTATTTCTCCATTCATAAACAGAGCTCGATAAAAAGCACATCCAGGTGGTCATTTAATATTTTCTGACACTCAGCGATTTTGCTATGAGCTTTGTAGAATTGGCCGGGTGCTTAAGCTAGTCGCGGAATGACTGAAATTGCCGGTCAGGTTAAAAAACCATGAGCACTTAGTCTCCTAAAGAAACGTTGTCTCAACAGCTATCTTTTGCTATTTTGTTGCTGCACGTGGTAACATGTCTTTGTTGCAAGCTGTGCATGCTGTATTCAGTGGTGAGGGAGAGCTGAAGATAGAGGCTAGGGACTGAGATTCCTGGATGCAGAGCGTGTACGAGGAAGTGGCCCAGGAGAGCCGGACGAAGGGCCCCCCTGGTGGAACCAGCGCTCCTTTGTGTGTTTGAGAGTTTAATCTGCGGGGAGGGGATTTCTCTGTGACTTCCTGCATGTTGAAACCTGAGTGGCCTGTCCTGCCTTTGACCTCTGCTGTTTGGACTGTGGCTTCATTCACGTGTACCTGGTTCATTCTCAGGGCCAGGGTCACATCCTTAGGTTGACACCTGAACCTGAACTTTGGGGCTTGAATAGGGATGTAATTGAGCCTCGAGGCGGGGGTGGGGTGGGGGAGAGGGCGGGAGATAAGGATAAAAATCGTTAGTGTTGGACCTGTGACTTTTTGGGTGCCCGCTGACCGCAGGGCAGTGTCCTGGGTACTTTCTGTAGCTGGTTTTGAGCCTGCACAACAAATCCAAATCCAGAAAGGCTCTTCCTGTTTTGCAAGTGGGAAAACTGAGGTCAGGGCAGTGACGTACCGGGTCTACCACTTGGAACTGGGACTTCAGAGCCCACCCTCTCTCCCAGGGCAGCACCGTGCTTCTCAACAGTGGAAGGTTTTTTACCTTGAATGCATTACACTCTTCAGTCTTAGGACTCCTCAGGGACACTCGGGAGTCGTGGGGTACGGGCCGGTGGCTAGACGCCAGGGTTGTGTACGTGGGAGCCCTGGAAGAATGACGGTGTCCGATTCCAAAAGCATCTTCTGAGGCAAAGCTTGAGATAGGCTTCCTTGAGGGCAGGGGCCAGACTTGGCCTGCCACCTGTTTTTGTACAGCCTGCGAGCTAAGAATGGGTTTGTAGTTTTAAACGGCCAAAAAAAGAATACTGTTCTGTGACACATGAAAATGATATGAAATTCAAAGTTTTCTTGGAACCCAGCCACACCCACTCATTTAGGTACTGTCTGTGGTTGCTTATTCCCTACACAGGCTGTTGCAGCAGAGACCCTCTGGCCCCTGGAAGCCTGAAGTATTGACTCTCTGGCCCTTTCCGGAACCAGCGTGTGATCCCTGCCTGTTCTGAGGCCCATACCACCTCCCTGGTGTGACCTGCACTTCCTCCTCTCTCCTGATCTGATCTTCATTTGCACCCTATTCCCATCTAACCTTGCTTGCTGGAGCCTGGTATTCCACAATTAGAGAGTCATTTGTTCGACATGAAACTTTGTTCCAATTAAAATCCCGGGAGTCCCAGGAGAGGTAGTACAGTAAGCTCTACCAGTCACTTCTGCCGCAGGATTGGAAGGGATCCGTGCTGGCTCTGTCCCAGCAGAGCAGGGCTGCAGCATAAAAGGGGGGGTACAGGGTGCTCCTGTGCTTGGTGGGAGAAGAGGGGAAGTTGGGTCATCCAGAAGAGACCTGTGTTCATGTCCTGCTTTTTCTGCTTCCCCACCTCAGTCACCCAGAGGCTGGCGGTGTTGGTGGACAAAGGAAGATGCCCTGCCCACCATAGGCCTGGCTGACAGCCAAACGCCTTGGCTTCTCAGAGCGGAATTGTACGGCGCGGCAGGGCCCACAGTTGGGAAGTGGTACCACTGGCATTTGGCTCGCACAGTCTTCTTCCTGTGCCCTGGTGCTAACTACGTTCTCGTGCCTTCTGCGGAAGGCTTGGTGTAACATACTAAGGGGGGTGACTCATTTCTTGCCTTTTTACCTGCTTGTTTTTTTTTTTTTTTTTCCTTTTTTGCGGTACGCGGGCCTCTCACTGCTGCGGCCTCTCCCATTGCGGAGCACAGGCTCCGGACGCGCAGGCTCAGCGGCCATGGCTCACGGGCCCAGCTGCTCCGTGGCACGTGGGATCCTCCCGGACCGGGGCACGGACCCGCGTCCCCTGCATCGGCAGGCGGACCCTCAACCACTGCGCCACCAGGGAAGCCCTCACCTGTGTTTTTGATGGTTGCTTCTCTTGAAGCCTAGACAACGGTGAACACACGTGGGGAAGATGAAATGTCACTCATTCCCGTCTTGCCCGTAGTAGCTGGTACCCCATACATGGGGGCAACCCCACTTCCCCCAGAAGCAGCCCGGTGATTCAGATGCTCGGCATTGAAGCGTCCGATCGCCACGCCATGGTGTGCTCCTTGGACGTTTTTTGTGGCCAGTTTACATTTCAGTTACGTTTGCAGGCTTTACAAGGCCATTCGAGACTGGCTGGGAGCTTGGTCATAGTTTTATAGCATTGTTTCTAGGAGGAAAACATTTCTGAGTGCGAAACCCATGAAGCCTTGGACAGTATCCCATCTGTAATTTGGAGGCCGCTCTGCTATCAAGATTTCTTCTTGACACTTGTCTCGTTCTGATGTGCATGGTGGCAAGCCAGAGCGTTCTATTAGCGGTGGTGTCCAGGGCGGCTTCTTTCCTTCGCGGTTCTTGTGTTTTCTTTCTCGATTTGTCAGACCCTTAGGACAGTGTGGTGGAGGCATCTACGTCTTCTGGTTGGGAGTGGCAGAGAGAGCGGGTTGGGAGAAGGGTTAAAATTAGCCAGAATTTAAAAGCAGCAGTGACAGCCCAGATCATTTTTCCTGTTAACCTACTTTGAAAGCTGCCAGAACAGTGGTAGAGTGGAAATTCTCCGGTTTCTCTTGTCCTCCTCTGGTAAGATCTAAAAATAACTTAAGGAGGAGCTGGGCACATGGCCCTTTGATCTCCTTGGCCTGGGATGTCTCTGGTTAGCAGCAGAGGCTCCCGGGACTCGGTGTTCTTCAGCGAGTGTGGGAGACGGTGGGTGGGGCCGGTTACTGTAATCTTCCTGGGTCTGTCCCTGCTTTCCATTTCTTGCTTCTCTAAATATTCTCTCTGCACACCTTCCCTTTACATTCCACCAGCTGGAATATGTGTACGGAAGCCGGGAACAGGACAGATCCCACCTTTCTAGAGAACGGCTGGACTGGGTTTGTTAGCTGTTTTATCGAAGGCCTCCTGTTCCAGAATAAGTAGAACAAATATTTGACTGCCAGAGGCCCTGTGGTTTAGCTGGGGAACACAATGGCAGGACTGGATTTCACGTGTAGTAGAGGTGTCGGGAGTGCCCTGGAGCGTGGAGGTTGGGATGGCATCAGCTGAGAACTGGTGAAATGGCCTGGAACCAGGGGCAGACATGGGGTGGAACCCTCCGTGGAGAAGAGCCGTGAAGGCGTGTGTCCGTAGGAGCCCACACGCTCAGAGGAGGTGGGAGGAGGAAGCAGAGAAGCAGGGTGGTCGGGGCTGCTGAGGTGGGATTTGGCGCCCAGAGGCTGGGGGTGACGTGTGAGAATCCAGGTGTGGTTTTCAGGGTAGGAGCAGTGAGTCTGCAGCTGAAGACGGCATATGTGCGACGACGGGTGAAAGGCTGGAGGCAGCGGGTACACATGTCTCGGGGGGAGAGGTCCAACCTCAAAGGTCAGGGGAGAAGAGCCTTTGGGAAGGAAGCCAGTATGGGGGAAGGGGTTTTTAGTGGGGGAAGATGTGGTGTTTGAAAGCTAACAGGAAGTGAGAGGTTCCGGAGGTGCGATAAAGGACGGGGGCTGTAGTTCTTTGCCTTGGAAGAGGAGTAGTGGGGACGTGGCTTTCGGGACAGATGAGAAGGTAGTAAGTGCCTAGAAAGGAAGATGATTCCTCTTAAGAGTTTCACCAAGACGAAGGTCTTGGTTTTCTAAGAGAA
Organism: Pseudorca crassidens; assembly: GCF_039906515.1. Lineage (NCBI taxonomy): Eukaryota > Metazoa > Chordata > Mammalia > Artiodactyla > Delphinidae > Pseudorca > Pseudorca crassidens. The sequence goes on from NC_090318.1 coordinate 7,175,808, forward strand.
TAGGGGGTCCTGACTCGAGGGCAGCCAGCGCTCGTAGGATCAGCTGACGCAGGAGACGGATTCGGCGTTCAGACTGTCCTTGGGTGCAGAGGGTGTGAGCTTGGGCTGGGAGCTTGGCGTCTTCTTCCTGCCTCACCCCCTCTCTATCAGCAACCCTACCTGGAATCGTAGGCGCCCTCTTTAGTCTACCCTAAGCAAGGCTTTCTGTGTAAGAGGCTATTTGAACTCATTGGTTTGGTTTCTAAAATGCCATGGATTGGGCTTCCCTGGTGGCGCAGTGGTTGGGACTGCCCGCCAGTGCAGGGGACACGGGTTTGAGCCCTGGTCCCGGAAGACCCCACGTGCCGCAGAGCAGCTAAGGGAAGACCCAGTGCAGCCAAAAATAAATAAATTAAAAAGAAAATCGATGGGTTGAAGCATAAACCAGGGCAGACTGCAAAGGATGGCTTGGAGACGGTCTCACCGAGCACTCTCCACTGCGGCCCTCTGCCGTGGTGAGGTGTTCAGTGTCCACACGGTCCAGTGTGAGAGCCACTGGCCGTGTGTGGCTCGGATCGTCTGGGCTTCCAATGAGAGGGCAAGACGAGGAGGGCTTATTTATCTATTTTTTTATTTAATAAATTTATTTATCTTATTTATTTATTTTTGGCTGCGTTGGGTCTTTGTTGCTGCACGCGGGCTTTCTCTAGTTGCGGCGAGCAGGGGCTACTCTTCATCGCGGCGCACGGGCTTCTGACTGCGGTGGCTTCTCTTGCTGCGGAGCACGGGCTCTAGGCACGCGGGCTCAGTAGTTGTGGCGCATGGGCTTAGTTGCTCCACGGCATGTGGGATCTTTCCAGACCAGGCCTCAAACCCGTGTCCCCTGCAGTGGCAGGCGGATTCTCAACCCCTGCGCCACCAGGGAAGCCCACGAGGGCTTATGTAAATGTGTGAGTGGGATGGTCTGTCAGCAGAGCCTCCAGGGGCCGTGGCTTGGGTAAGGCTGGAAGTGGCTGGCGGGGAAGTGGCCGGGGCAGGGTGAGGGCAGAGGACTCGTAGGAGGAAACGTCTAGGTACTCACGGCCCCCGTGAACCAAAGCTGGGCTAACTATATTTTACTTTCTTCTATTGGTATTTCTTCTTACTCATTAATTATGCTGTAAACTACAGGAAGTTTGGGACTATGCGTTTTTTCTGCTGAGCCTGGGAAAGTGATCGGCCCCGGCAGCGTTTTGCTAATTCTTCGCTAATGGAGCACTGAAGGCCGTCTCTAATGACAAGCACTGGGGAGATGGCTTGACCTCCTTGGGTTCAGGGAGGGCAGGAGAACTTCTCCACGCCAGAAACACCTCCTCCATTTAACTCACTTGCTGGCCTCGCATCTTTAAATATCAACTCTCGTCAAGCCCTCCTCCTGTCTGTTGACATTTAGCCTTCAGAAAGGAAAAGGCCATCTCAGAGTTTCCATCTGTGAGCAGGGGGTTCTGAACATGTTGAAAACGTGGGCTTAATTTTGTGAGCTCAGTAAGAATTCATGTGGTTTGGGATCTGTTAAAAACTGTAGGCTTTGTAAGGAAACAAAACCTCTCGCACCTCTGTCTTCTGCAGACTCCCTAATGCCTTTAGTCTAGCGCTGCAAACACAAGCAGAGCGTTATGAAACAGCAGCAAAACCCTTTGCTTCATCCGCTAGCTTCTCGCTCTATTTCTGTCTCTCCCTCATCACACTTCGTAGGAGCACAGTTCCACGCTCCCCTGCCTTGCCCCTCTCAGCCCACACTCTCCTGGACCACGTGCAGTCTGGCATCCACCCCCCAGGCTCTGCCAGCGCCGTCCCCGGGGCCCCTGGCCCTGGGCCGCGGCCCCATCCTGCCCTCTCTGTTCCCCCTCCCTGCGTCCCCCAGCTGCCCGAGGGGCTCCCCAGAACCCCGGTGTTCAAGCATTAGTGTCAGGGAGGCACTGCGGTGGGTCCCCACTGGGCGATACTGACTTCACGCTCCTGCGCCCAAGGCTCTGAACAGCTTCCTTGTTTGTCCCCTTCTCAGACACCAGGATCCTAAACTTTCTTTTCTGCGTATGGACCCCCTTCAGCTGTCCATCGAAGCCTCGGAGGCATCTCGGAGTAGGATTTTCAAATGCATTCAAAGCTAGATAGGTTAGCGAAGGAAGCAATTACCAGTACTGGCATAAACAAAATTCCCGTGTGCTGTTACCCTCCTGCCGTCTTCCTTACTTTATGGTGGTGAAACATACCTGATGTGAAATGTGTCATCTTACCCATTTTCTGGTGCACAGTTCAGTGGCGTTAGTACATTCCCATTATTGTGCAGCCGTCACCACCATCCGTCTCCGGAACCTGTTCGTCTTCTCAGACTGAAAGTCTGTCCCCATTCAAGACTAACTCCACGTGCCCGCACCCTCAGCCCCTGGCCCCCGCTACTCTGCTTTCGGTCTCTGTGAATGTGACTGTTCTAGGTGCTGCCCATCAGTGGAGTCATACGGCATTTGTCCTTTTAGGTCTGCTCATTTCACTTGGCCTGATGTTCTCCAGTTTCAGCTCTGTTGTAGCCTGTGTCAGAATTCCCTTCATTTTTAAGGCTGAATCGTATTCCACTGTATGGATAGACCCCATTTCGTTCATCCGGTCATCTGTTGATGGACATTTGGGTCCCTTATACCTTTTGGCTATTGGGAATAATGCTGCTATGAATCTGAGCATACAAACATCTCTTTGAGACCTGCTTTCGATTCTTTTTTTTTTTTTTTTTGGCTGCGTTGCGTCTTTGTTGCTGCGCACGGGCTTCCTCTAGTTGCAGCGAGCGGGGGCTACTCTTTGTTTCAGTGCGCGGGCTTCTCATTGCGGTGGCTTCTCATGTTGCGGAGCACGGGCTCTAGGCACGCAGGCTTCAGTAGTTGTGGCACGCGGGCCCGGTAGTTGTGGCTTGCGGGCTCTAGAGCGCAGGCTCAGTAGTTGTGGCACACGGGCTTAGTTGCTCCGCGGCATGTGGGATCTTCCCGGACCAGGGCTCGAACCCGGATCCCCTGCATTGCCAGGCAGATCTTAACCACTGCGTCACCAGAGAAGTCCTCAGTTCTTTGATAGGTGCTTTTTGAACGTTTTAAATAGCACTATCTAGCCGTGGCTTTAACCGCTACCATCATTTCCAAGTAGTGGTGAGTGTCAGCAGTATTTTAAAGTGTCTGAGGCATCTGTAACCTGTTATGAAAATGTCTGCAGTTCCTATTGGTGAGAATCTTGGGGGTCTGCTGTTTCCACAAAGGCTTGTTGCCTGCGTTTCTAATGGAGTTAGGTGAAAGTTTAGTGAAAATAAAGTTGTTGCTTCCCCTCCCCACACAGAACCCATCCAGATTCACTGACCCTGTTGAACTTTGGCCTGCACATAAATTCCAGCCAAGTCGGGAGACCGACTTTCCCGGAACCCACGTGAAACTTTCCACCTCTGACGCTGCGGAGACCGCACCCCTTTGCTCTGTTACCCCAACTAATATCCCATCTACTGAAAATGCTTGCTTAGCTGGGGCTTCTTCCTCTCACCCACTCATTTATTCATTCATTCAACAGGTACTTGGTCAGCTCTGTGTGACGAGTGCTCCCCTAGGTACTCGGGGTCACAGTGGTGAGGAAAACAGATGAGGTTCTTGTTGCCGTGGTGTGTACAGCCCCACCGGAGAGGGGGAAGAGAAGCCAGTATGTGCACACAGAGATTACAGGATCTCAGCAGTGATGAGTATCACGAGGAAATCCAGGCAGTGGTGAAAGTCTGTGTCTTCATTAGTCACAGGGGCGGGGGCGTTTGAGATGGGACCTGAGGGATGAGTGGAGTGGGAAGGGTTGCCTGGCCAAGGAACAGCTTATGCAAAGGTCCTGAGGTTGGCCAGGAGTGGACGAGCAGAGGGAGAGAGAGCCTGGCCAGGGCCCCTTGGCCGTGCCTCTGTGAGCTGAGTCAGGCAGTTAGCTCTCACCCTGGAGTGTTGGGCAGCGTCGGCGGAGGGGAATGCCGGGTGGGGGGGGGAGGTTGGCGTCTCAGTGGAGAACGATTTGGAGGAAGTCAGCAGCGAGCTGGGTTGACCGATGGCGTCTACTAGAATATTCTAGAGGAGTGCTTACTTGGCCCAGCGGGTGGTCCAGGACACGGGGAGGAGGGTGTCGGTTAGAGACCAGACCCTGGCATTTACTAGGTTTCTTGATTTCTGTCCGTTTTCCTCTCCCCTCACTCCCCTTCCAGTGAAACCCATAACACTCGATTCCGCTTATGTGCTTATATTCCTGTCTTAAAGTGTATTCCTTTTTTTTTTTTTGCTGTATGCGGGCCTCTCACTGTTGTGGCCTCTTCCGTTGCGGAGCGCAGGCTCAGCGGCCATGGCTCACGGGCCCAGCTGCTCCGCGGCATGTGGGATCTTCCTGGACCGGGGCACGAACCTGTGTCCCCTGCATCGGCAGGCGGACTCTCAACCACTGCGCCACCAGGGAAGCCCAAAGTGTATTCCTTTTAAATTCCTATTAGACTTGAGGGCAGAGACTTAGCTTTACTTGGTTTGAGTATTTAAGATATTATCCATAACTATTGACTTGAATGTATGTTTTTTTTTTTTTTTGGAGCCTGCATTCCTAGGTGTTTGGACAAATTTCCCAGTGAGAAAAGTGAAAACATAACTATAACTTGTAACAGCAGATGCTGTGGTGAGTGCTGTGAGCCTGAGCTCCTGTTCCTAGGCCTTCCCGAGAGTATCCAAGTGGGGTATAATTGCTTCATAAGGAGACAGTTTTCACTGAGATTTACGTTACAGATTTTGCTTCTCAAAAAGAAATTATCTGGATTTTAGCGGAAAAACTATATAGTCTCCCAAGTGTTGTTTGGCCTTCGGTTGTGTTCTGAGAGCTGCTTATGGGCAGGAGGAAATAACCCATTTCGTCTGTAGTATAAACGTGTATCGGTCTTTAAAGTGTGTGTGACCCATAAAACAATACCAACCAGGCTGCAGTTACAGTCATTATGTAAATCAAATGTTTTGGCGTGCACGCGCCCTTTGTGTTTTTCCTTGTTCGCGTGGGGTAGATAATTTTTCCCAGAGAGATTTTGGGTTAAAACAAGGCCCAATCCTGTTTGAAGTGCAGGCTGTTCTGACTTTATTTTTCCTCTTTCTGCCTGAGAGGATTGAATGCTGAAGGCTTTAGTGATGTGAGTGCGCGCGGGGACATTCCTGCCTTGTTTTTCCTTCTAGTCCTGTTTCCTGTGGAAGAAATAAGAGTAACGAGTGCAACATGGTTCAGAATGAAGGGCGTGTGTGTGTGTGTGTGTGTGTGTGTGTGTGTGTGAGAGAGAGAGAGAGAGAGAGTGAGAGAACACACACAGAGAGAGAGAGAGAGAGAGAGAGAGAGAGAGAGAGAGAGAGAGAGAGAACACAGTCTCTTTGTAGAGTCCAGCCAGCTCTCACCAGAGGTCTGGCTCTGGGAGCTTTACTGAACTTCTCCCCGCTCATTTTGGGGTGAGAGGTGCAGATGAGCTCAAACTAAGCACACAAAAGTAGCAGAAGAGACCATGTGCTTTTATAGATGATGCCCCTGTTTTCCCCATTCTGTGGACGGCTGTCCGGCCTGGTCCCTTCTTGGCGAGGCTGTGGAGCCTGGGGAGGGAGAGCCTGCCCCCTGGGCCTGCCCGGCTCCCTCACAGGCAGTGCTGGGGCCTGGACTTGGCCCCGGGATCTCTGTCTTCATGGGTGGTTGACGTTTGTCTGTGTAGGGCCGAGTCGTACCTGGTTTGGCCTTGGAAGTCCGCACGTCTCAGGCAGCTCCGTTCCTCGCTGCCTGGAGTGGGACCTCAGCCCTGACCCATCTGATAACTGAGCGTGGCCTTGCCCCAGTCACATTCCATTCATGGCCACTGGAATTGGAATCTCATGTGGTTTTCATGTCTCATGAAAGATTATTCCTCTTTTGATTTTTTTCCTCCCACCAGCCACTTAAAAAATGTAAAAACTATCCTTAGCTCGTGGGCTGTCTAAAACAGGCAGTGGGCTGCGTCGGGCCCCCGGGCTGTATAGCCTGCGGTCCTCTGGCCCACACACGCGTTGACTGTGTAGATCTGTGTGCGTCTCAGTGCACGTGTTTAGAGCTGTTTCTCTCTCAGAGCAGTCTCTCCTCATTTTCATTTTTTTTTTTTTTTTTGCGGTACGTGGGCCTGTCACTGCTGTGGCCTCTCCCGTTGCGGAGCACAGGCTCCGGACGCGCAGGCTCAGCGGCCATGGCTCACGGGCCCAGCCGCTCCGCGGCATGTGGGATCCTCCCGGACCGGTGCACGAACCCGTGTCCCCTGCATCGGCAGGCGGACCCTCAACCACTGCACCACCAGGGAAGCCTTCTCATTTTCTTGACATGCGTTCGACTAAGTGTCCTTGTCCGCGTATGATGGATTTGTTCATACATGTGTTCTGGGACGAAGCGGCTTCCTTTCAGCGTGACTCTGTGTTTGCTCTCTTCATCCATAGGGCAGGTGGTGAGTTTCCTCAGGAAATCCTTTTGGTAGCTGAACCTGTGCAGGCCGGGGGCCTGCTGTTGGTGATGCCAAGGGAGACGAGGGGGTCGGTTCTTGCCCTCCTGGAGGCGACAGGCTGGTTGGGGAGACAGGTAGGGAAAAGTGCTTACAGGCCATACCAGGGCACCAGAGGGCAGCACCCGGTGATCTTGGAGCTGCCCTGCTCTAGAGGTGTAGACGGGCTCTCCCCCTGGGCTGAGCCAGGAGAAAGCTGAGAGCTGGAGGTTGGGTGGGAGTTCAGATGGGCCAGGAGGGGGCAAGTCTTGCTTGTCAGTGACCCTTGCACGCTCGCCCACTGGTCCTCTTCCCTCTCCCCTGCGGCTTTCCCTGTTGGTAAGCTGGGTGGGAGGTCTGCAAGAGGTCATTGTTGGTTGGTTGGTTGGTTTTAATTGAGGTATAGTTGAATATAGTTTCAGGTGTACAACACAGTGATTCACAATTTTTAAGGTTATCCTCCACTTATAGTTGTAAAATATTGGCTCTGTCCCCTGTGTTGGACAGTGTCCCTGTAGCTTACTTATTTTATGCCTAGTGGTTTGTTCCCCTGTCTCCCCTACCCCTGCATTGCCCCTCCCCCCTTCCCGCTTGCCACTGGGAACCCCGAGTTGGTTCTCCATGAGTCTGTTTCTTTTTTGTTATATACATTCATTTGGTTTTTTAGATTCCACATATAAGTGATAGTGTACAGTGTTTGTCTTTCTCTGACTTACTTCGCTTGGTATAATAGCTTCCAGGTCCACCCATGTGGCTGCACGTGGCAAGATTTCATTCTTTTTACGGCTAATATTCCACTGTATGTATACCACATCTTTTTCCATTCATCTGTTGATGACACTTGGGTTGCTTTCATATTTTGGCTACTGTAAATAATGCCGCTGTGAACATTGGGGCGCATGTATCTTTTCAAATTAGGGTTTTTGGTTTTTTTGGGCATCTAACCAGGAGTGGGACTGCTGGGTCATATGTGACTTCTAAAGGTTGGGCTTTTGAAGCATGACTGTAGCTGAGAAACACACCACCCAGCACCTCTGAAGATGCCCTCCGTGCTTCCTCAGATACCGGGGCTGCGTCGGGCCGTGGGTGCAGCACGTGGGCTCTCTAGTTGTGGCGCGTGGCCTCTAGAGCACTTGGGCTTTGTTGCCCCACGGCACGTGGGATCTTAGTTCCCCGACCAGGGCTCAAACCCGTGTCCCCTGCATTGGAAGGCGGATTCTTAACCACTGGACCACCAGGGAAGGTACCTACTGTGGTTTCTTCTTCTTCTTTTTTTTTTTTTTTGCGGTACGCGGGCCTCACACTGCTGTGGCCTCTCCCGCTGCGGAGCACAGGCTCCGGACGCGCAGGCTAAGCGGCCATGGCTCACGGGCCCAGCCGCTCCGCGGCCTGTGGGATCTTCCCGGACCGGGGCACGACCCCGCGTCCCCTGCATCGGCAGGCAGACTCTCAACCACTGTGCCACTAGGGAAGCCGCCGTGGTTTATTCTTAATGAAAGAGAGGAAAAAGGACCAGAGACACATTAGTTGTACGGGGCCCTTTGAGGAAAAGGACAATTCAGATCTCATCACTGCTTTATTAATTGTAGTGTGACTTCAAAAATGAAAAGGTTTACCATAATCCCTTTAGCCTGGATTTAGTCACTGACCCTACATGTGCATTAAAAATGTTTTTTTTGGATATTTTGGTTCATTTTTTTCAGGGGTCAGCAAACTTTTGTGTAAAACGCCAGATGGTCAGAAGTTTGGGTTTTTCGGACCATATGGTATCTGGACACCATGTGGCAAAAAGTGGCCGTTGGTTATATGGACAGACATTTCCACTGTTGCGCATCCAGTCACTGGAACATCTTTCCCGCCGTGGAAGTGAGCTCTGTATCCATTAAGCAACGGCTGCCTGCGCCCCTCCTCAGCCCCCGGCAACCACTGTTCTGCTTTCTGTATGTGTGAATTTGATGACCCCTGTACCTCATAGAAGTGGAGTCACGTGGTGTTTGTCCTTTTGTGACCGGCTTTTTTCCACTGAGCGTGCTGTCCTCAAGGTTCATCCATTTTGTAGGGTGTATTACAATTTCCTTCCTTTTTATGGCTGTATAATATTCCACTGTTGTTATATACTAGCAAATAAGTTATTGAAAGTAGATTTTCTTTGGTTACTTAAAGTCATTTTTATTGCCTTATTTTATTTTGGCTGCATTGGGTCTTCGTTGCTGCGCGCGGGCTTTTCTCTGGTTGCGGCGAGCAGGGGCTACTCTTCGTTGTGGTGCGTGGGCTTCTCATGGCGGTGGCTTTTCTTGTTGCGGAGCACAGGCCCTAGAGCGCACAGGCTTCAGTAGTTGCGGCGGGTGGGCTCAGGAGTTGCGGCACGCGGGCTCCAGAGCGCACAGGCTTCAGTAGTTGTGGCTTGCGGGCTTAGTTGCTCCGCGGCATGTGGGATCTTTGCGGACCAGGGCTCGAACCCATGTCCCCTGCATTGGCAGGCAGATTCTTAACCGCTGCGCCACCAGGGAAGTTCCACCTTAGCTCGGCACAGTTTCCTAGGCATTGTCCTCATGGAAGGAAGTCTTAGGAACACACAGACTTTCCCATTTGAACAGTGAGGAGTCCTTGAGAGGCTCTGGAGCTCACTTGATTGTGAAGTACAAATTGTACGGTGTTGGCCTCTTGAATTAGGGAAAAAACGCCTGTGAAATAGAAGCTTAGGAGGGAACGCCGAGAATGCTATCCAGAATTCACCAGGCTTTCTTCATTTGCTTAGCTCGGAGTTGGGGGCCCCCTGAGAAGGTGAGCCCACTTGCGCAGGTTGGGTTTCCGAGGTGGGGAAGCTCGGGCTGCCGGCGCGGGCTCCCAGGACCAGCACGTGTGGGTGGGAGAGGCAGGGAGAGGCCAGGTTCGGGGGAGGGGAAGCCAGGTGGGAGGGACTCACGGGGCCTCGGGTGACCCCACTGCAGTCTAGATGCCCTTGTAACTGCCCCCACTGGCCGATTGCTGGGGCCTGACCTTGGCTGAAGGCCACTGCTGCCCTTTGGGGGGATCTTAGCGGCACAGTCTAGCTCCCATTGCCCCGATGAAGTGTGTTGTTGACCATTCCCGGGAAACCGGCATCGAAAAATTACTGAGGCGGGAAGTTCTCTGATTGTTTCATTTGTTTTTTGTTTCTCTTGGAAAGCTGTTTAAAAATCAGGGTATGACTTGTTAAAACTTAATCACAGAGGAAGTGCCTGAAGTGAGATTTTGATTAGGTTCTGTGTCAGGGGAAAGTATTTACTTCGTGGCCCGTTTTTGAAAATCGAGTTTTATTGGGACATGGCCACACGCATTGTTTTCCCCGAGACTTTCTTCCCTGGGGGCAGAGTGGGTAGTAGCTACAGATACTGTCCCGATCCCAGAGTTGAAAATATTTATTATGTGACCCTTTGTAGGAGACATTTGCCACCCCTGCTCTGTGCAGTGGCCACAGCTTTCTGGGATCCAGAAATCAAAGGCAGTCTTGTTTTTGTTTTTTTTTCCCCTCTCTCCCAGTTTTTGTGAGATGTAATTGACATACAGAGCTGTGTAAGTGTAAGGTGTACAGCACAGTGATGTGACTTACATGCAACGTGAGATGATGAGCAAAGTTTAGTGACCATCCATCATCTCTGATAGATACAACATAAAAGAAGAAGGGAAAAATATTTTTTTCTTGTGAGAGCTCTTACGATTTGCTCTCTCGACAACATTCATGTGTAACATACAGCAGTGTTGATTACATTCGCCATGCTGTACATTCCATTCCATGTAATGAATGTACATTCCACTCACTGCCTTCGTCCACTTCCCCCTCCTCTGGTAAGCACAGATCTGATCTCTTTTTCTGTGACTCTGATTGTCTGTTTGATCGTTTTTGAAGTTTAATTGACCTACAGGGCTGTGTCATTTCCAGGTGCACAGCACAGTGATTCACTAGGTCTGTACATTTCAGAATGATCAGCATGGTAGGCTAGCTACCATCTGTCAGCATACAAAGACGTGACATTATAATTGACTGTGTTCCCCAAGCTGCACGTTCCATCCCCGTGACCCACTTATTTCGTAATGGAAGTTTGTCCCTCTTCATTTCCCTTTCCTGTTTCACGCACCCCTCACACGTCTTGGGAGGGGTGACAGCACACTCAGCGTTGGCCCGCGATACAGAATTTCAGGCTGGTTGAAGGATGGTCCCCCCAGGGGTGCGATGAGCTCAGAATCCGTGTAGGTGCGGGGGGGGGGCTGGAGTGCAGTCTGCGGTTCTGCACGGCTGCCCCACGAGGTAGCCAGAGTCTCTCTGGTTTCCGGGGCTGAGACAGGCCAGCCTCGGTCGTGGGCGCTGCATTTCCTCAGGAAGGGCTTCGGAGGCTCTGGGTGAAAACTGGTAGGAAACCTCCATTGCAGATGCTTTTCCTCTCCCAGACATGGACGAGCAGGTTAATGTCTTAGAAACACACCATACGGAGGTGTGAACACAACCCGGGACACAATAGAAGACCTCGTAAATGTGAGGGAAAGCATTTATGAATCCTCGACTTAAAAGGGTGATTTTGAAGAAGGAGCACGAGAAGGATCCTGTTTATCCTTGGCTTTCAAATGAACATATGTTGATAAGAAGCCAGGTGTTATTTTAATGGAACGAGGTGGTCTTTTCTCTCATCTGGCTGCTCTTTTGTTAAACAAGTAGCTTCTGGGTCTGCTTGACCTTGTGGGGTCACCAGGTCCAGAAAACTTTTTTATTAATGATTTTTTTCTCTCTTCAAGTTTGCCTGCTTCTTAATAAATTGGCAGAACTTAAGAGTTTCCTTAAATTTTGCCAGCAGGATTTAGAAGCAGTGAAAGCATATTCGGTCATTACATTTGAAATTGTTGTCTGGGTAAATTATAGTTTAAAATTCAATTTATACTAAATCTTACACTTCAATGAACAGACCACACATCACATACATATATATATATGTGTGTGTGTGTGTGTGTGTGTGTATATATATATATATATATATATATATATATATATATATTTTGTTTCCCAGTACACGGGCCTCTCACTGTTCTTGCCTCTCCCATTGTGGAGCACAGGCTCCGGATGCGTAGGCTCAGCGGCCATGGCTCACGGGCCCAGCCGCTCCGCGGCATGTGGGATCTTCCCGGACCGGGGCACGAACCCGTGTCCCCTGCATCGGCAGGCGGACTCTCAACCACTGCGCCACCAGGGAAGCCCAATATATCTTGTTTTTTAAAAAGTAATGACTTTTCTACAGCGTTTTTCTTCGAACATAAAGTGTTTTTTTCCCCCATTTTATTGAAGATGAAATGGGAATTCTTTTTTTTTTTTTTCTTTTTTGCGGTACACGGGCCTCTCACTGTTGTGGCCTCTCCCGTTGCGGAGCACAGGCTCCGGACGCGCAGGCTCAGTGGCCATGGCTCACGGGCCCAGCTGCCCCGCGGCATGTGGGATCCTCCCGGACCGGGGCACGAACCTGTGTTCCCTGCATCAGCAGGCGGACTCTCAACCACTGCGCCACCAGGGAAGCCCCACACATCACATATTTTTTTGTTCTTAAATTATCCATGGCTTTAAAGTGGTAAATCAGTGCTCTCTCTTTTTTTTTTTTTTTTAAAGTACTGCATGTTTCCTTTTTTCCCCCCGCTACCCCTTCAAAAGTATTTACATTTTTCTTTCAGAGCAACGTGAGAAAATCCTGCCGGCCTCTCAGTTTTAAGGACTAGTACTTGTCTTTCCATCACAAATATGCGTGTTTTCTGGCTTGACTTCAACCCATGAAATGTTAACATGTAGCAGGAGGAAGACAGTTCTGGATTCGATCCAGAATACATCTGTTTTTTTCAATGGCACGTTTTACCCTTTCACCTTAATTCATACCTTCACATCATATTTTTAGATGTATTCAATTAGAAACAGCTCCCCTTCTCAAACAATGGAATGTTTCACATTAAAGGTTAAACACAGTCACTGTAAGAGCATTTTCTCTGGGCTGTTTGTAAAGCGATCCCATAGGCAGCCAGCAGGTCACCCTGGAGCAGGGACGGGTGTGTTGATGTGGGAACTGTGCCGGCCGGGCTGGTAAACTGGATGAAGAGCAGGAGAGGCCCAGGGGCTCCAGATCCCCTGAGGGGTGGGGCCTCACTGATCTGCTGCCCTCCTCCCCGCCCTGGCTCTGCTGGGCTCAGAGCAGTGTCACCTGCTGTCCCTAGACATCTCCCCTGGGCTGTCCCGTAGCATACGTGCACCTAAAAGATTATTTACCTCTGTTTCCTCCTCTCCCACCCCCTGCCCGAACTGCCCCAGCTCTGGCCACTGTTCTTAACTTGGGAATAATAATAGTGTGGACTTAACAAGGGCATCGTGAGATTCAAGGTAAAAGCCTTTGGGCCCGGCGGGCTTCCTGATTTTCATCTTTCTGCTCCACCTGTGTGCCCAGCTCTGCCCCCAGCCCCCAGGGGTCCTGGCCGCTGAGCATCTCCCCTTCCCCACGGCAGAGGACGCTGCTTCTACGTCAGCTGCACCGCTTAACTGGGCTGCCGTTGGAATCTCCTGGGAGCTTTCCAGGTTTTTCTGGTGCCCAATTCCTACCTCACAGAGACAGGTTGAATTGGCCTGGGTGCGGCCCCGTTTTAAAAATGATAGTGTGTGTTGTGTGCTTGGGATGTACGAGGAGTTCTGTTGGGTACTTTGTATTCAATCTCTCAGGAAACCCTACTAATGGCCTTCATGTCGTATTATCCCATTATACAGGTGAGAAAAGAGAGGCGTAGAGAAAAAAGAGGAATTCCACCCAAACACATGAGGGCCCGGGGCAAGACAAATCGTGAAACCTCTTCTCTTCTGCTTTTTCTGTCCGTACCTCGGACCGAGAGCTGGGCCTGGCACAGAGCATGGCGTAGCATGTATTAATTAGTCTCTGAGGGCTGCCATAATGAAGTGTCGCAGACGGGGTGGGGCAGGCTTCAAGACCCGCCGTCCTGGAGGCTGCAATGTGAGATCCAGGCGTGGGCAGGGCTGGTTCCTCCTGAGGCCTCTCTCCTGGGCGTGTAGACGGCCGTCTCCTCCCTGTGTCCTCATGTGGTCGTCCCTCTGTGTGTGTCTGTGTCCTCATCTCCTCTTATAAGGACACCAGTCCTGTTGGAGTAGGACCCACCCTAGTAACCTCATTTAACTTAATCATCCCTTTAAAGACCTGTCTTCAAATACAGCCAGATTCTGAGGTCCTGGGAGGTTGGGGCTTCAGCATCTGAGCTTTGGGGAGACACAGTTCAGCTGTAACAGCGTGAACACTTGACACAGGTGTGTCGGATATGGGAGAGCGTGTTTCCTTTCTGCGTCCTTCGGGATGGCTTTCTCTACCTTCTTATTTCGTAACCGTGCATTCCCTTCCCCCTCCCCTCTGGTTTTTCAGAAAAACCTTATGGTCCTCAACGGTGTCTAAACGACATTTTGTAAATGTCAGTGCTACACTTGAGAGAAATGTTCTGATGTTAGGGAGATACACTGGGAAGACAGTTTTTGCCAAGCTTCGGTTTCCTTCTCAGTGAAAATCTTCAATGAAAAGACATACTTCCCTTTTTCCCGGTGTTGAGAAGACGCAGTTTTCAAGTTCTAAGCACAAGGAAAATCGTCAGATTGCTCTGCACTCCTCTGTGGACATTCCTGACGCGTGGTTGGTGGCAGTAAGGCCAGTGCAGTTTCCAAGGCAAAAAGGGACTGCCTCGAACACGGTGGACCCAAAGGAAGGACAGAGTGATGCTTTGTGGTACCTTGAAAACGTGAGAGTCAGGGATGCTAAATTACCAGGCCAGAAGGGTCAGGTTGCCGGAGATTCCGACCTGGTCACTGGCTGTGCTTCTGGGTGTCGTACTCGATGCTCCTGGGAGCGGCTGGGAACATCCAGCAGACGTCCTCTGGCCGTGGCTGAGCTCAGCCCGGATCCGCGCTTTGTGTGTTACTGCTTTAGAAGTCAGTAGACCCATCGTTAAGGGGTATCGTTAATACTGAACGCTTAGTACTAATGGACAGCGTGCTTCATATTCTCTTTGTTTGGGTATAAGTGGATAGACTAGTCTGTCTATAAAGTTCTGTATCCAGGCGTACCTCTGTACATTCCTACTGTGAAAAGCCTGTTTAGAGCAAGCTATTTTAATGGAATTATGGGCGTGGGAGGAGTACAGTGAGGTACATTTAACAGACCAGCAGTAGAGTATCGGTGACAAAGATTGGTGAAATTGAGGTGGGGGGCATGCATGTTTACGGTCATACGATTTATTCCCTAAACGTGTGTGAATAATTCACTCTTTACGCTAGAATGGCTTGACATTGATCAACCTGAGTTAGCCAGCGAGCGCCTTGGCACCCATGTTGTACCAGTCAGATACCCAGTGGTGCCATGATTTTTAATGAACTCCGACAGCTTGAAGTGCACAGTAACAGGCATTATCCCGTGATGAGGTCAGTCCATGCCCTCTATGTTTTAAAGTACCTCACAAGCAGGTATTATGATAGCTATTAAGTGGCTGTTACATCAGAGCTATCAGATTTTAAGTGTATTGGACAGTTCTTGTTTGGCCAAGCTTTGGAATTGAGCGCTTTTGTCATGTGGTGGTGTCGTACTGCCACTACCCTGGCAACTTAAATAAGTTCCGTCTGGTACACACAGGTAGTAATTGCGAGATAATTTCCGTGGAACCCGCCTATAAACGTTGACCCAGCAGCCCTCTTTAGCGCAGCTGTAGAATCAAAGCACAGCTCACTCTAAGAAGGCGAGGGCGCGTCTTCTAACTGGGGCGCTTCCCGACCACTGTGGTGCGTTTAACCTCAGCGGGAGGGGAGTGCAGCTGCAGACCGAGAAACGGCGTGAAGGTCACAGACTGCTAATTGAATTTTCACGACAAAGACACTTGCCAGCTACTGGATTGAGGCAACGACTTGAATTTCTCTTCTGCTTGAAGGATGCGAGCCATCTTTCTGCACCAGAAGCTGAAGTGCAGAATCTGTTCACAGACGTCTTTTTCCGATTTTGATTATTCCCGGAGTGGTTTCGAGGCTCTGCGTTGCTGCTGTTTGTGTTTCAGTCTTGAAGTAATTACTCAAAGGTCAGTCCTCATTCCTTCCAGAGTTACCAAAGGCTTTTGAGGTAATCGTTTGGAGCGCGGTTCTGTGTGGCCGGTATTTCTTGAGCGCTCGCTTGAGCGAGGCACAGCGTGGCGGCCAGGTGGGGCGTCTCAGGGATCTTGGTCCTTACCGTCGAGACGTGTCCTGTCTTGCGTGATCTGTGTACGTTGGTGACAGAAATGTCCCCGCATTCTTGTTTGGCTGTGTTGAAGAGTTTGCTGTTAGAGGTAGTTTTGCTTCCTATTGTAGCTACCTCACTCTCCAGCACTGTGTTGGCATATAGTAGGTGCTTAGTAAGTACCTATGGAGTGAGTGGAAGAATGACCTTGACCTGCCTGCAGTCTGCCCTGTGTCGTGAAAGGCTTCGGCTGTGCTGAGGACCATTGACCCCTGATCCTCGTTCATTGATGCTGCTCTTCACATTGATGACTACCCAGACACCTGAGAGCTTTGAATCTGCCCAGGGGTGATTTGTCTTCGTCCCTTCGTGCTGCTGTAACAAAGTACCGTAAGCTGGCTGGCTTGTAAACCGCAGACATTTATTTCTCACCGTTCTGGAGGCTGGAAGTCCAGCGTCACGGTGCAGGCAAATCTGTTGGCTGGTGAGAACCTGCTTCCTGGTTCCTACGTAGATGGTCATCTCCTCGCTGTGTCCCCACCGGTGGAAGGGCTGAGGGAGCTCTCTGGGGTCTCACGTATAAGGGCACTGCCGCTGTTCTTGAGGACTCCGTTCTCACGACCCAATCACCTCCCAAAGGCCCCACCTCCAAATACTGTCACACTGGGGAGTAGGCGTCCATGTCTGAATTTTGGGGGGACACAAACGTTCAGTCCATAGCAATGATCGTATAAAAAGAGATGACTTTGGCGATGGCCTATCAGGTGTGCCCTCTCCTTAGAGGAACTCCCAGTAGATGGAGGAACGGAACCGGTCCTCTGATTCACAGGTCAGGCAAGAAATCGCGCAGCCCTGCTGTGGTGGTGCCTAGTGGTGATCAAGGTGAGAACGACTCAAATTCTGCTTCTGATGCCCC